>NC_092861.1:151008148-151008604 GCF_032062135.1 Pyxicephalus adspersus | reverse complement strand
AGTGTAAGGAGGTCCCTCACTCTGATCAATGTAGGGAGGTCCCTCATCCATCAGTGTAAGGAGGTCCCTCATCCATCAGTGTAGGGAGGTCCCTCACCCATTAGTGTAAGGAGGTCCCTTACTCTCATCAATGTAGGGGGGTTCCTCACCCATCAGTGTAAGGTGGTCCCTTACCCATCAGTGTAAAGAAGTTTCTTCACCCATCAATGTAAGTGTAAGGCCCTGGTCAGCACCAGTCCTCACCAGACACCAGTCCCCCAATCAAACACCACAATCTTCACCTATAGTAAGCCTCTGCTCAGTCTCGGGAGACAGGTTCCATCTACCAGCACTCGGTTGCCCCCAGGACTTGGTGCACAAAGGATGGTGTCTGAGAATGGGCTGGCAGCAAGCCAGGAGCCCACAGATAAAGCAGTACCAAGAGAGATAAGTCCAGAATACTGAGCAGAGGTCATA
>NC_092861.1:150885245-151006642 GCF_032062135.1 Pyxicephalus adspersus | reverse complement strand
GGAACCCTTCCATAATACCTTTATCCCCAGCTCACAGTATATCAGTGTGGTGGTCAGTGGGAAGAATTCATCTTACATTGCTGGCCATTGGGAAGAATGTCACCCTTACAGATAGCCAAAAATATCATTGGGGTCACTTATACTGACCTGAGAGGTGCAAACTGCTCATTGCTCTAGGAACCCCTTGCAAACTCTGGATGAACCCCAGGGTTCCATTGAACCCTGGTTGAGAAAACTGCTCTATAATATTGACGCCAATATAAAGGTGAGTACATTTTTACATAGCTTTCTTCCCCCTTTTTATGTTTTTTGCATTGGTTTGGGGAGCTATACTTACTAAGCAATCCTCACTGTCAGTGAATGCCTTGATTTAAGACGAAGGGGAAAACAAGGCTCAAAACAGAACAGTAAAAGAACAAGGAACCAGGATTTGTTAAATTGAGGAAAAAAAGGCAGATTACTGGCAACACACAAGAGAAAAAAAGTAATTTAGAAATTTGCAATTAGAGAAAAAAAAATGAATTTGCCTAATGAATATATTTGCATATTTTTCAAACGTGTCTCTCGGGATTTAACATGTCAAACAAATCCAGCACGGAGAAGAATTTTGCTGTGTATCAGAGTTCCGAGGAATAAAAACATTCCTTCAATGAGTGTGTTACCAAAAACTAAAAATAACCCAAACGTGAGAAGGAATTAGAGCACCAGGATTCATCTTTACCCCGTCTTATCTCTGCGCAGCAATGCTGCTTTAATGGCTTTCTGCGGCCAATATGGATGGAAGAAAATTTTATTAAATAATGACTGATTCTATTTTTTCTTACATTTTTTAGTCTCAGAGATTTTATTCACTCCAGAAATGGCAGTGCACGCTCTAGGGCTGAAAAATGCAAACCTTCCAACCCTTTTTTAAGGCGAACCTGAACTTCAGGATGATAAGCAAAAATTAATGCAGATCAGTGTTTATTAAGATATCATTTATTTATATATATATATATATATATATATATATATATGTATTTATTCATTTTTTGACTGTAAACGGTTTACATCCCTACACACGACTTGATACTGCAATATCCTGCACAACAGAGCTCAAGCGAGGTAGAAGCAGCATAAGGGGACAATTAAATGTTCTCCAGTACTTATATGCTATCAGTGACATGTTGCTAGAAAGAAATAGAGTAACAATGATGAGTTTGTCAATCTGCTGCTTATGCTTTCACTATCCACAGGCTGGTAGGGAAACAAGACCAGCTCCATAAAGTGATGTTGTGACCAGTTTACTGCAGGAACTCTTACCAACCTCAGGAGAAACCCCGGGGTTCCATGGATTCCAGGTTGAGAATCACTGCTCTATAGTATGGAGGCCAATTCAAAGGTGGCTTTGGAAGTATAGCCATCCCAGGTGGACCCAAATGCCAGTTATTGGGACTTTTCTTCAAGCATTCAGGGTCCTAGCCATGGATTTGCAAACCGTCAATAACTGTGAACATTTTATTTCCAACTACAGAGTTTCATCTTTCTACTCACAGTAAAATGTTCTTTATTAGGTATAAAAATAAAGTACACAAAGCAGGCTAGACTCATGTTCCTGAGTCCTGACCTGAACCCTACAGAACACCTGATTCAGAATCAGTGAGCCTGGTCTTCCCATTTACCATCATTACCTGATTTCACAAATGGCCACCAATTTCCACAACCCACGGCAAAGTCTTCCCAGATGAGTGGAGGATGTTTCAACCACGAAGGGAGGCCAAGTTTATATTGATGATTATGGATTAGGTATGTGATATCCAACGAGACCCCATGGGTATGATGGTTTGGTGTTTATAGAGTACAACCTGGTAATGAATCCTATTTGTCATGGATTCTGAAAACTCATCATGCTCGGAGGAGAATTCTATATCGTGCCTTTCACTATGACTCATTTATAATTATCTTCCTCGCTGCCCGGTGTCCTAATTACATCTTTTCTATTAGGCCCGGGGAGACAAAGTCTGCAATCCATTTATTTGTGTAGAGACTTGAGAAAAATCTAATGTGTTGCTGGCTACAGGTCAGAGATTGAAGTTACAATGAGTGTTAGCGGAAACCCGTTTAAACATTTTGTTGCCCTCGTCATATCTGAGTAATGACACCCTTGTTGTACAAGTTCTGCTCCTTGAATCCTGCAATTAGTTCAGTAAAAAAAAAATAATGTGAGTATGTATTTATGGGAGACATTATATGTCTGCTTGTCATTTTTTCATTCTACAGACTTGGAATGAGTGAATAACTTTAACACAAAAAGAGTAACATATCTTTTAAGATTCATGGCCTATTTACACATGTGTGCTGCATCTGCACATGTTCATGCCTGCATGTTTACGTCATGTGATGTTACCGTGATGTTACCGTGATGTTACCGTTAGAATGGGCTTCCTGACATTCCAAGGGCTCCAAACATTGGGAATGTACTATTTTAGGAAGCGCACCACAACTCTAGTGCAATATAGACTGTTTAAATGTCATGCAGGGCAATGTGCTTTAAAGGTGCCTTGGGGAGGGGTTATACAGGAAAGGACCCCCCCCCTGAGCACCATGAGGTAGCATACATGTTCAGTATTTTCTTCAGAAAGCTGGATAGGAAGAAGCTATAGATGGGTGATGGCCACTGTATTGTTACCAAACTTTTTAGTAACCACCCAAAAACAGCCAATGGTTACTAAAAGATGCTGGGTGGTGCACCCGGCTAAAAGGGGCTAGGGACAATTCCTATATGTATGGTCCCTTATCCTCTAATCGCACTGGATGTGGAACTACAAAGCTGAATTAGCTAAAAAGAAATATTTACAATGGCTGGCGGCAGTGACCTTGTTTATTAATGGTTATCAACAATGACCACATAGTTTTGATGTTAAAGAGGTAGTGCTACAGGTAAAATCTACATTTGGGGAAAACTGATGACACATAATATACATTCTGTCAATAATATCAACACCGGATCACAGGGGGAGTTCTCAATTTAACATATACGTATACACTTGACTATATATCTTATATGTAGTATAAGATTTTTTTTAACCAGGTTTTTATGGTCAATTTGTAATCTAAGCACAAAAAGTTCTATTTAAATACCCAAGGAATAGTTAAACTGGTATTCCCAGATTAAATTGATAGAGTCTCGTGGACCGGGGTATTAGGCGTAATCGATTTGCGTCGGAAAAACCTATATTTAAACCTATCCTTCGAATTATAGCGATAATAAATTTTGAAATTATATACGCAAAATAAAAGGGGCTAAATAATAAGGTTAACTATAAGAGTTGGTTTACCCGTTTAAAAAATAGATAGAAGTATTTATTCTTGTTAATTTTATCAGGATTTCTGTTGACTCTATGTAGTGTTTCTGGGTTTGTTAAGGTAAAACTAGGTACCTTGGTTTATATTAGGATGGGTTTATATTTGAGTATACATGGTAGTTAAATCTACCAGTAGAGATATTTTTCACATCCTGGCATAGGGTGATAACACTTTTTGATTTCCAGTGAAACTACACAGAATAGGACTAATATAGTAGATGTATTTTAAATTAACTTTAAGTAATTGGACCTGATTTTTTAAAGCTCTCCAAGGTTGGAGACGATGGAATGTCATGGGAGAATCAGGGTGACCCAGAAAAACTGGATTGGATTTCCTAAAAATCCCTTGCTAATAGTTGGTACATGTTTAAGTCTTGGACCAGATCCATTTCAGGTTTGCTGGATCACCCAGGTTGACTTGTGATGCCCTATACCAGTCTTGGAGAGACTTGGATAAATAATGGCCATTGACTAACACATAAAAGCCCAATTCCAGCTACTACTTTTTATAGATTAGTTTAGGCACAACAGCAAGTTGCTCTTTCCATTGGCAACATATGCATAAAGGACCCTGGCAGTATTCTGGGGTTGCCCCAACTACGCTCTCCACTGTTCCTGAACCGTGGAAGGAAGGAAGAAAGCGGAAAAACATTTCTGCGTATCTCGGCGGACGGCACCCAGATGCGTTTTTTTTACAGCTGTCAGTTAAACGGCAGTTAATTAGTAAATCTTCAGACAGGTGACAAGATGAGCAGGGACGGACATGAAAGCAAATTCTTCCTTTTAATTAATCATCCTAATTGCTGATAGACGTTGCCCCTTACTACTAAAGGTGAATGTTTGTTTATTTACTTCTCAGATGAATCCCGTGTGAAAATAACAATTCTTTGAAATGAAAATTGAAATAGATTGGTAAGAAGATTCACAGTAAGAAGGTTGTAGATATTTACTTAGGGATAAGTGATAAATTGTTCCCTTATGGCCCTGCATAAAGAGATTGTTTAAAGAGACCCTGTCACTATATAAAAAGGAAGGAAAGACTAAATACACATTTGTCCCTCTTGCCACATATCTTCTCTCTCTCCAGGATTGGGGAAGGGGTGAAAAGGGGTGCTTGTGCACCAGACCCCTAATTAAAGAGCTTAACTTTTGCAAATATGTACATTTTAGACATGGAGGAGGGGGACCCAGAAAATTTACCAAATATGTTACACAGAAATTTATTATGGCAGTCCTGGCTACAGCTGTTGAAAAATGTTCAGCATCCAATACAAAAGAGGTCATGTTCATGGTGGAAGCCATATTTGTCCACTGCAAATGCAGACATTGCTTCTTTATAAAGGGCTAGCTAAGATAGGCGGTTAGGTTATGGAGTGGTTACTGATTCCTTGCACCTGTGAATTCTGCCACGGTGTACAGGCTGCAGGATATGGCACTCATAGCCGCCCATGCGGGTGAGGTTACAATGCTGTTAGTGCATTGTCACACATGTGTATCCAGCTGCAGTTTAGAGGCAATGTGGCACTTATAGTCACCCATTGGCAGTGGGTTGCAGTGTGGTTATTGCTTCCTCACACCTATGACTCCTTCCACAGTTTACATGCTACATGTGGCCTTCATAGCTGCCAATCAGGAATACATGGGGGTGGTGGTGAACATATTGGTACCACCTGCTGTAAATTATACATATTTTGGTTGATGAAAGCAGAACTAAAGTTCCACTTTAATAAAAAAGGGGATCAAGCAGGCCATTTTTGCAGAAAGGGACAGGCGATGTCCTTTCTGTAATAAACATTCTTACCTGCCTAATAACACCATAAAACTCCAAGCTGTGTATGCCTGCACTGGAGCCTACCCAATCAAGATGGCCAAAGATCTCATCTAGGAAGAGAAGAAGGAAGAAGATGGGAGCACCATGCAATGGAACAGGGAAGGGTGAGCATAGAATGGGTTTAGTTCCACTTTAAGAACCAACACAGAGGCTGGAGTGGCCAGGCAGCTAATAATGTGCCAACCATCGGGAGCTACCTGGGAGCTGTTGATCCCACAGCCCCAGAAATCATTCATTTTTATATCCGTATTTATCCTTGAACTCATAGGCAACTTACAGCAATGACAGGTCTAGGATCCTGGCACATGCTGTCAACTCCATAGAGGACTTCTTGGTCTATGGCGATTGTCCTGGGCCACTGGATTGTATGTGCATGTGCAGTGTCAGTAACATCATCCTCGTGGCTGGATCATGCAATGGTGCTGCATTCATAGCTTAGAGTTCTACACTACCCATTGTATTCATTGTGCAGTGTAGCACCACTTCATGCAAATCCAGCCACGAGGAGGATGACATAACTCCTGCACATGCCGTCCAGTGGCCCAAGACGATTGCCATTGACCCATAAGTCTACTGTGGAATTGTGAAAATGGTGGCTTCCTGAGCCACCAGGAACCCAGGCCTTTTAATTTTTTATCCAAAAACTTCTTGGTCAATTAGCTCTACCTTTTTGCTATTTTAATTCAGGTCCACTTTAAATACATAAAATTATTTTCATTGTTTAGGCAGATGAGATTATGATCTTCATGTTCCACAAATCTCAGTATTTGTCACGAAAACAAGTATGGAAGCCAAAAAAATGAAATCTGAAATCTTCATTGTTAACAGACAAATATCCTAGCCGCTCTCAAATCCGAACAATGCGGACGAGGGGAGGACGAACGCTCTGCATTCTCGAGGGACTTTCAAGTATTTGAGCAGTTGCTGTAGCTGGGACTGAAGGTTACAATGTCACACCAATTGTCATTTGTAATGGGAAGCGGCCGATGCAGCGCCAGCCACGTGTATCTCGGTATCTGAGCTGGCAGAGAGCTCGGAAAACGCTTTAATTGGACTTGGGGATCAGAATTGCCATTCACTCAGCTCAACAATTTATGGAGCGGAGCAGCGGGTCAGCCAGACACTAAGAATCGCATTTGGGAAAAGCAAGAACAGCGACAGACAAAAAAGCTTTCAAGGCACGCCGAAAGGCGATAAAACAAAATACGTATTGTTCTGGAGGTTACGGCTTCCTAACAATTACAGCTGAAAAATGTTGTATAAAAGGAATGTTGGATAAATATTTTTACTAAAAAAATGGTTAATTGTTACAGCTAAACCTCAAGCAGAAGATATAAAAGCCACAAATTAGTTCAGCTCTGTATTCATTATTACATGAAATTCATTGTTTAATTACTTGGATGTCACTTGGCATTGGGCTTTTGTGGGCTCAGAGCTGGAGATGGAGAGCCGTGCTGCAATGATCATGGTGCATGCTGATAGGAAGGGAAAGCTTATTGACACAGAGATGGGTAAGGTAATCTGCTGCTTCTCCTTTAACGGTACAGTTTGCAAAAAAAATGTAGGTCTCGCTCCCTGCTGTATGATGAAAATAAAAATAATTTCCCCTATGTGGAGTTTTTATGTTACCTATAGCATACAAATTAATTATTCTTAATTATTCTTATAATTATTATCCTGTTTATTGTTTCCACTACTCTAAGCTCCATAATGGAAGGGCGAAATGCGCCAGTGTTTCCCTGTTTTGTGATCACTTTGGACCAATAAAGTTCTGATATTGACGCGGTTTCAGCCTGTTGCTTCCCTTTGTGTCTGGATGCCAAGAGCTAAACATTCACATTCTTTCTTTTAAGCAAAACTAAACTCCATGATACTCACCTGTCCAGGTTCCTTATTTACTTCCCCCATGTGATCTTCAGCCATCCTGATTGGCCAAGCTGAAATGATGTAATAGGCGCACAAGAGTTCATTCGGTCCATGAAAGTACAGGGGAAGCCAGGACAGTTCCACGATCATGCAGGTAGGATGGATTATTGCAAAGGGAACATCACCTGTCCTTTTCTGAAATGAAGCCCGGCCCGATCCAGCATTTTTAAAAGTGGCATTTTCCAAAAGTTCTGCTTTATTCCACTGGTGACAGGTCCCCTTTACCACACCATTGTGCATCGTGAATTCCGGTCATGTCCAATTCGGTAGCTCATTTACTGCAGACACAATATTTGCACAGATTCCTCTGCCAGAAATTTTTAGATTGGTTCATTTATAAGGCGATTAGGAAACAGCAGCAAAGAATGAATTACACAGATTAATAGATGTTAATGATGTGATAAGTCACATATATCAAATATGGAAAGACAATATTATAAAATCACTGCTTCCTCCTATCCGATATCGCAGCCTTTTTTTTTAATGGATAATGTAAATTATTATAAAAATACATATTTTAAATCTCCTGCATTTAGGTGAGGAGTATTGCAAAAAAAAAATTTGTAAAACTATTAAAAATGATCAAGTTCTTAACTTTGACAACTGCTTTCTGAATGGAATGGAAGTGCTGGCCCTGGCTGATTACTAAGTACAGCAAGCAGCATTCCCATTGGCTAGTCCATCCCTAATTATCACCAGCCAATTAGGATGCTTCCCACTATTTGTTTTAGCGGCAGGCTCCTATTGGATCCCTTATGCAGATCCCTAGTGGTAGATACACAAAGGATGGGTGAACCTTTGACCAATCACTGTTTGGCGCTAATTGGTGAGACGCTCGGCAAGCATCCTTCCCATTGGCTAATTGTCAAAGGCAGTACCAGTAGCTGGCGCAGCAACATTCCCACCATGCACAGAGCTGTTGACAAGTTTTTTTTGCAGTTTGCCATTTGCAATATTCAGTCTTGGTGCATTCAAGTGGGGGACAGCAGTGATGTGGCTTTCTTTCTCAAACACCCTTCTTCACATAGCTTCCCATCTCCCTGTTCCGGATCTCCTCCAGCCGGTTTCAGCACATGCATGTTCTCCAGAATTGCTTTGGTCTAGCTTCTGATTGTGACAACAATGAACCATACTGGCACAATGGGCCTGATTTAATAAAGCTCTCCAAGGCTGGAGAGGATACACTTTCACCAGTGAAGCTGGGTGATTCCGCAAACCCGGAATGGATCTGATTGAGGATTCAAAATATTGGCTGGCAAATAGCAAATGAATGAAGAAATCCATTCCAGGTTTGCAAGATCCCCCAGCTTCACTGATGAAAGTGTATCCTTTCCAGCCTTGGAGAGCTTTAATAAATCAGGCCCAATGTGTGACAGATGCTTGTAAAAGTGTGACAACATAGGAGCACCACTTGGTGATTATACGTTGTCACTCCATACCAGGATATACCAGAGCAACAATCTTCATAGCAGGATCTACAGAGATTTAAAGCAAGCTACAGGAGGGGCCAAAAATTGCTTTTGGATTTACATTAACCTTCTTTGAGCTTTTATGAGATTGTTCTGATTGATTTAGCATTAGAAATAAAACATCCTGTGCAGCACCTATACATATTAAAGAAAATATTCTTCTTTAATCTCTGAAAGAAAAAGATTTAATAAAGCAAATGCAGCAATTTCGGAATGTCTAATTGGGTGCAGTACAATTTCAGAAACAATAAGCTATTTCCAGAGCTGAAAATGTTCTTATTATTTATAACGGCGTGCAGAATTAAAGTTAATCTTCACACTTCCCACGTTTAATGTGGCCAAATAAAGATTAAAATGGATTAAAAAAAAGAAAAATTTAGTCCTCTGCCAAATAAAAACAAAATATTTTGCTGGGACAAGTTGAGAATGAGCAGGTTAATGTTGTGAAGATTAATGAAAGTTTTGCTGACTTCCCGTAATGTCTTCTGCGATAGCTACTTATTTTTTAATTAAAAGCCCTCGGCGATGACACATTTCTGTAATAAACATCTGTGGGATGGAATCTGCTTCTGCTGCATATTCCTTCATTTCTCTCTGAGCGGCTGTTGCCTCCTAAGCGTCACCAAATTGGTTGTTCTCTGTCTGGGTATTGATAGAGTCGGAGGATGACGTCCAATCACCGACTGTCTAATGGAAGGGCCACAGGGACATCGGCTGAGGATGGAGATCACATATTAGGAATAGAAATCTGAATCCAACATAGGAGGAAATAATAACAAATTCTCTCTTTTCCTTTTTTTACCATGTGTTGGGCAACATTATGATCTAAGTTTTGTATTTTATTTATTTATTAATTTGACCCAACTCCAGGCTGCATAATAAACAATCCTCAGATCCTTTACACATAATTTTCTATTTTTAGCACAGCATTTAGCATTAGCATTTTATTTTATGTTTTTATTCTCATGTTTAGTATTTTGTTCTGTCTCTTTCTTGCTCCTGTTCTCAAACTTTCACTTTCTTCCTCCTCCCTATATTTCCTCTCTCTCCTTCTCTCTTGCCTATCTCTTTTCTTTCTGTATTCTTCTCTGCTTCATTTTCTCTCCTCTCTTCTTTTTTACACTTTTCTCCTCTGCCTTTATTTACGCCTTTCCTCATTCTTCTTCTATACTTTGATTCCTATATCTCTCTCCTTTTTTTCTTCTCTCTTTCTCCTCTTTCCTGCCCAGGTTTCCCCTTCATTTCTATTTCCTCTTTCTCTCATATTCTCCTTTTTTCTTTCACACACCTCTATCTCTCTCTTTTACTCTCCCTTCTCCTTCCCTTTCTTTTCTTTCTCTTGTTTTCTCTTTCATTCTCTCATTCTTTCATCTTATCTCTCTCTTTTCCATACCCTCCCTCTATTTCTCTTCCACTTTCTCTCTTCTCGCCTATCTCTCTTTTCTGCCTCAATTTTCTTCCTATATTGTATTACTGTTATTACTCTTAGTTTGTCTTTTTACTTCTCTCCTCTCTTTCCATTTCTCTCATCTGGGGCCCGGTTGAGGAGCAGGTGACCACTTTGGGCTGCTGGTTTATGGCCCATGTGGGTTGATTTTGACCTTTTTTGCTAAAGGACCTCTAACCCGCTCTTCTCTCTCCCCTCCCTGCACCCATACTTCCACTCTTTTCCTGTTCTTTCCTTTCCCTTGGTCCCTGTCATTAGTTCCTTCTCTGTAATTCCCCCCTTTCCCTTATGTATTTCTATAGCATATCTTTATACAAATATTCCATACATATATCTCATGGCAGCACACAGGCTGTGGATTTATCTGGTTTTCCCTCTAAGCACACCCAGCATATTCCCAGTGATAAATCTGGGAGGATTGCACAAAGTTTCTGTACAGATGGCCCATGGGATTGCTCTTTGGGTTCTGACCTATTAATGCTCAGTGCTAAGGTGCCCAGCAAGCTGCTGTACTGGTTGATGTTTGCCATGTGACCAATCATCATTGCAACAATATTCATTACATGTTATATAGAAGAGTAGCAGCCCCTTTATATATATATTTACCATTGTACCATTGCTGCTTGCACCTTCTAAAAATTGCATTAAAGCTTTGTTCTCACTGTAAGAAAGTACTGAGCATTATACTGCAACACACAGCCGCCTGCAATGCTGACCCCATTCATTACAATGAATGATGCAGCACACAAAGAAATGCATGCAGCAGCGCGCAGATAAAATGCAATGTAAGCGTGGGGACATCAGACATTGCTCTCCATGTCTCCTTGCATATTGCATGCTATGTGAACATCACTGCATTGTACATTGCAGGAATGAGACCTAACTGAGAACAGAAGGTCTGATCTTTTTCTATACATAAGAGTGGATAAACCCTACTGCACCTGCATAAGGCTGATTTCCCCTTCAGCTTGTGTTCTGTTTTCCAAAAAGCACCTGCCTTGCCATGTATTGCATTCCTGCTTGTTTATTTAAATGGTCATCCAGAAGTACCAGATCATACAGGATGTAATGCATGCTGCAAAATGCAGTAAAGTAATTACTAAGTGCATTATCAGCATCAGCAGGGCAGTGATGCATTGTGAACAAAAGCCAACCTAGCACACCAAACCTTGCCATATGCTTAGATTGTAAGCTCTGCTGAGCAGGATCATATCATTGTTTGTATCTGTCTGTCATTTGCAACCTCCATTTAAAATACAGTGCTGTGCATTATGTTGGCGCTACAGAAATACTGAATAATAATGCATTGCATGTAATATGGGCAGCACAGTGGCTCAGTAGTTAGCACTTTGCACTCGGCCATGACACTTCATCTGCATGGAGTTTGCAGGTTCTCCCTGTGTTTGCGTGGGTTTCCCCCCACATTCGAAAAACATGTAGTTAGGGTAATTGGCTTCTCCCCAAAATTGACCTTAGACTGTATAGAGACATACGACTCCTTTGAGGGACAGCTAGTCACATGACTATGGACTTTGTACAGCGCTGCGTAATATGTCGGCGCTATATAAATACTGTGTAATAATATTATAGGTTAATGTTGTGCACTAGTATGAAGTGTGAGTGTAGCAGAATTTATCCCCCAGGGTTCCAAGGGGTTCCTGGAGCAATGATCAGTTTGCACCTCTCAGGTCAGTATAAGTGACCCCAATGATCTTTTTGGGTTCTTCACAATGCCTATCAATGTAAGAGGAATTCTTCCCACTGACCACCACACTAAAATACTATGAGCTGTGGATTTAATAATTATAGAAGGGTTCCCCGAAGACCTGAACCTAATTTCAAGAGTTCCCCCATGTTAAAAAGAAACACTCGAGTAGAGAAAGCATTGAATTGCAATGTAAAACTAAAATACTTTGCTACATTGTAGCATCTCAGCCAGCAGTTCCTCCTTATGCGTCATGTAACTTTTGTGGCTTTTTTTAGATACAATAAATTACAGAACTTTTACTTGAAAACTTTATAATACTTTGTCATTCGTAGAAATGAAAATGTTTTTGTCCAAACATTGTAAAACTCGACAAAGATCCTTCTCACAATAGTTCTATTCACAAAGTTTTCTTTCGCTGTGTTTCTTTATCAAGAAGCAAAGGAAATTATATCTGCAAGCGAGCAGATTCTCATTTCCTCCAACATAATAACTTTATATTTTTTTTTATAATTTACAAGAACACTTTTGTAAAATCCTTGATAGCTGCAGGTGTTTTTTTTTAAGTGAAAAGAAATAAAAGCAAATAATAATTTCACATTATAATCTTTATTATTACATTTCCCAAATGGGTAAAACAAGCACAAGCAACTTACAAAGAAACATCTTGTTATGTGGGTGATCTGTATCGACAACATACAAAAAAAGCATTTTTTAAACTGAGCATCAAGCTAATGAGTGCGTCTGGATGTCTGGAATTTATTTAGATATGTATTTACTTTCAGTATTGAGAGATTAAAGGGGATCTGGCACTAGATATAGTTTTCCATAATAAGTGCAGTATGCAAGTAACAGGCCTGATTTATTAAAGCTCAGATAAACTAATACGGAATAACCTGGGTGATACAGAAAACCTGGAATGGATTTGTTCCAAGATTGAAAACATTTTCCAACTAATAGCTAATGATTTTTTAGGAAATTCATTGCAGGTTTCCTGGATCACATGGACCAAGTGTTAAGACTGAAATTGGTAATTTAGCCAAGGGGTCCAAAATTGAAATCCATGAGTGATGTGGAATCATAGGGCTGATAAAGACCACACAGCAGAAACAAAGAAAAAGCAGAATCTGAAGTTGATAGATGGGATTGATCTTGCTATATTGCAACGAGCAGAGAGGTGACTGAAATGTCAGGTTGTCTTATTACTTACACCTATATAAGTTATGGTTAGGTAAGTCACATTTGGGAAGGGAAGGGGGAAATTAAGTGAAGGGGGGGGGCAATGTGGTCCAAATTTAAGGAAACAATGGTGTTTTCAGCAAAAGCCATGGGCTTATCATTGATCAATTTACACAATTCTGACTGTTGAGAAGCCCACAAAATGAAGAATATAAGATTATTCTGCCAACAGGAGATGCAGGATTTGGATTTGTTGCTGAACATCTCAATAGGATCTTTGGCTAGGCTGAAATGAGAGAATCAGATAATGGACTCAAATCCAGAGGTGTTGGGTTTGCTATTGTTCCTTCCCATTAAAACCATCAAAGGCAGAATTGGGTAAAATTTTTACTTGTCGCGCCATGGCTACAATGACCTTGTAGACATTTATTAAAAATATAATATTTTAAAAACATGTAGGGGTGGAAGCTCAAATTCCAGCCCAAGCATAATCAGAAATAGATTTCCCCAATTCTACACATTTTGTAATATGGGTTGATCTTGGTAACCTTGGTCGACTCAATCAAGAAGGAAATAAAGAAAGGGGCATCGAAGTCTTTATCATATCTTTTCTCAAAAAGAATGAAGAATAGAGGTGAGCCATGAGATTTAAATTTTAGGGGTTGTTTAATGTTTTAATTGCAAATAGCAAAATATTTCTCTTGATGTAAGGTCACCAGTAACTTAGAAGTAATAAAAGGGTTTAAGGCCACCAAGGGTTTAGTATGGAGTAACTAAAAGCAAAGTCTTTGTGTGTCTACTAATGGAAAGCATGCTGATCGGTAAAATCCGGGGGTGAAGGGGCCAACCAACTGTGCCAGATGGAGGGGAAATAAGAGTTCCAGACATGTGATGGAACCCTATACTTTTAGCAAAGGATTGTGGAATTCTGCTCTGTAATTCAATATGATCCAGAGGAGTTTTTTATATTTCTTTTTAAATTAAACTGTTGTTGTATTGTTGTATATTGGGACACATCAAAATATGAGAAAAAAATATATATAAGAGAATAAAAACCTAAAATCCCATTGCCAGGCTATATAATGTGCATCCAATACGATCAATAAAGCAATATTCTTATGCCTCTTAGGCTTCTCATGTTCAATCACATCATTTAGATTCAAAAGGAAGTTGGAGGAAAAATTTTTGCGAAAGCAGATTATTGAGCAAAGAAGACAAGTCAGGTTGTAAAGCCCAGCATGGACAGCGTCAAGAATATGTGGCTGAATGCACATGAATGGATTTAAAGCACATTGGGGGTTTCACATAGGGGCATCTTTATGGAGTATATAGAATATAATTACAGATGTGGGGAAGTGTAAAGGATGAGCTCAACTTTAAACAGATTTTATTGAAGCAGATACATAGTAATATATATTTATAGCACCAACATATTATGCAGCGCTGTACATTAAATAGGGGTTACAAATGATAGACAGATACAGACAGTGACAGAGGAGGAGGAGAGGACCCTGCCCTGAAGAGCTTACAATCTAAGAGATGAGTAAGCAGCACACAATAGAAGGGGGGATATAGAATGGTGGGTAAGAAGAAGAAGACGGGTAGGTGACGTTAAGGCGTTGGGTTTTAAGGGCTCAAGGAGCAAGCTGAATAGGACAAGGGAGACCATTCCAGAGAGTGGGGGAAGCTCTAGAAAAGTCTTACAGCTGTGATGAGGTTATGAGTGAGGAAGTCATTATTAGGTCATTGGAGAAGTGAAGAGAGCGGTTAGGGGGGTATTTTTCTATCAGGACAGAAAGGTAAGTGGGACAAGACCTGTGGAGCGGTTTGAAGGCATATATCTATCTATATAATATTGTAGTAACAGATTACTCAGTTCAGAATACATTTTGTTGTTGCTTTTAATTATAGGCAGCTTGGAGTAGTAGCTGACTATATAACAGCTTTTAGAAGCTAATGAGATTTAAGCAGACGACATCATGAATCTGGAGTATTAGGACTGGACATCTTGGAGGAAGGCAACACCAGCTCACACAAGTTCTAATTTTAGAGGCGGGGGATTTCCTAAACCCGCCACTTCTCATTAACATGATAATCATATCCCACATTCTGTGTCATGTATCTCATTATACGCTCTTTTCCTTGTCCCATAATCCTACCACTGTGAGATTAAAATTCCCCGCATTTGACATTCCAAGAATGAAGGTTGTTCTGATATGTTTTTCTTTAGGACTTTTGATACCACAGATTGCCATAAGATGGGATGCGGGAAGCAGAGAGTTAGAAAAGAAAACTATATCATTTACATTTTAAGGCGAGAAGAAAGATTCCGAGTTTGGGATTAACTCTGCCTCAAACAACAATATCAAAAGAGAGGAAATTAAAATGCAAATATAGATATATAGAAAAGGAAATGTGAGGATAAACAGTGTAAGTGCAAGAAATAAAATATGAAAGAAATGTGGTGTCACATCCAGTTTTTTTGAAATGGAAAATGAAAAGGGAGATTCAGAAAGAGTCTAACATGCAAATTGGATCATTTATGTAATACTGAGTAATCCTATTACCATCACATGTTATGATTAGCAATGTTAGTACACAACTGCCTAAGTCTTTCTTTATGCAAACACATCTTAGCTTCAGAAAAATATTCACAAGCAATGCCACTGCTATAATACAGGAGTTTGGAATTGTTCAGAGCTTAACTATAATGGTTATACAGCAAAGAAGAACAAACAGACGGCACTCTCAGCAGAAGAACTACAGTGAATCCAGAAATTTCCACTACAGTTCTTTTCTCTGCCACTAGATGTCCTCAGTTTATTAGCTAGAGGCATTTGACCCGCTTCTTCTGAGCCGAGGACATCCTGGAGCAGATGAGAAGGAGAAGCAACACGCTGAGCACAACTATCATTTCATTTGCTCTTTCCTATTCACAACATGCTTCTTGTCAGCACATAAACTGCTTTGTTCATCTCCCTTCATTACCAGTCGTAATCCTCACCCCCACATTCCATATCTATGGGTTTCCAGCCTGTTTTGCAGTCATAATTGACATTAGGTTGATCATTATTGTCTTTTTTATAACCTACCAACCTAGTGATTTGGCTACAGTTTTGCCAGAAGTCCAACATTTGCCTACGTTCGGTTGATTGTCCCTAAAAGCCTGATATCTTTTGTAGCAATACTACTCAGTACAGAGACAATAAAATAAACTAAAAATTAATGGTGCCTCAACATTTGAGGATTTAAAACAATGACACACTTGATGAAAAATATTGAGCCTGTGGGTTAGTCAGAGGACAAGTTTTCCTTCATAAATCCCTGCAACCATCTGAATAGTATCTTCTAAAACATAAATGAAAGCCTCAACTTGTTTGAATCAAAGTTCAAGAAGCACCATTGTTCCCATGGATCATAAAAACCAACCCAGGGACACAAGAACCCAAGCGTGTTCTTCACCCAAACACCCCATACAGTGTTGATCTTGTGCAGCTAACTCCTCAACAGAGTCAACCCCAAAATGCCCCCCTTCACTAGAAATGGTTGACAGCATGAAGTTGAACCAAAAGGTGTAAAACCAAGTCATCGTGAAGATATAAAAGTGGACTCAGACCAGAGGTTGGAGTTGACATAGGTCCTGATTTATTAAAGCTCTCCAAGACTGGAGAAGATAGACTCGCATAGGAGAACCTGGGTGATCCATAAATTGAATTGATTTATTAAAATCGTTTGCTATTATTTGGCAAATCTTTTCATTTCTGGGCCAGATCCATTACGGGTTGGGAAATCTTATAGGATCACAGCACTGATATCCTGACAGGTTTTTGGGAGAATGAAGGTTAAAGAATGAAGGTTATATGACAATTCCATGATTAAATATTTTCTCCAGTCTTGGGGAGCTTTGTTGGGACGCATGATCAAATGTGGCCAACAATCAGGATAATGGTCAGCATGGCAATGGGAATTTTGAAGAAGCATGGGACCAGGCATGACAAGAATGTAGCGCAGGGAACAGGAATATGGAACAGGTAGCAGGCACAGAACACAAAACAAATATTGCTACTCATACTTATTGGAATATTCTCCATAAGTGTATGTGAGGCATTTCCAATGTTTGGCCTCAAGATTGTGTTAATCTATGGAGCACTTGGGATCCGAACATAAAATGGAAAGTAAATCAGCAGGTAGTTCCAAATCAGATTCCAGATCAGGACACTGGCACACATTAAAAAAAAATCCTTGAAGTGCAATGGGAACTCAGGAAACCAAGGACCAATCCATGCCAACAGAAGAAAGTTTTCAAGACTTTCCTCCTGCAGACTATGACATTTTGTTGACCTATCTCCAGGATGATTCATGGAATCCATGTTTTGATATGGCTATTACTTTGCATTGTCTCTTTCTCTGCTGCTGCTGATGAAGTAGAATAGAGGTCACTGTGAAAGGTAATGGCTGTGAGTGGGAAATATTTCACCTGAGAAATTCAGTTCCTGAAATCTCTCAAAAGTATTTACAGACCAGAGAACGAGCAGCCAGGCCACAATTTGTTGTTCAACCAGACCCAGAGGAAAAAGAAATTCAATAATCCCCATTCCTTCTCAGACATTTCTACATGAAAACATTTCTGCTTCTTTATTTGTTCGTCTCACAAAGGACGATGGCAGCTGAACTGCAAACGTAAATCCATTTATTATTGTGATTGCTTCTATTAGCCTGGGATTTTATTACAAATATAAAGCAAAATATAACAAAAAATTGCTTAGCTCATATTGCCCTTTCCTTGTAAAGTAATTTAATATGGTGGAATCAGTAGTTGTGTTGTTTTTTGTGTGTTTGTTTTTTGGTAACCAAACCCTTGCTGTATCCACCATAGATTCAGATTTCGGTATTAGAGAATGATGAACTGATATCACTTATATGGCGGTCTTAGGTGTGCAGTGCCACCATTTTCCTGCCTTCGGGGTCTTCCTATTACTTATCATCCTAATGGACACACACTGAAGCATTAAAAATAAAATGGGCTAGACCTGAGCTCCAACAAATTAACCAAGATCAGTATCTGCTGACTATATATTTTTAATGATAAAGATGATAAATGATAAAAAAAAGCTTTCTCTGGGTCTAAATCCACACACAATGCCCAACCCCAAACACAACACCAATGCAAAAAAATGTCAGATTTAATGCTTATAAATAGACCCCAAAGAATAGCATTAGCACTCAATATTCATGATACCTCAGGCTATGTTCAGGCTGGTGGTGGAAACAGCTGCTCGGCCGCCCCCTTACTGATGTGCTGATTTCTAAAAGAAGCGATCTTTGAACATTTTGCAGCAGATAACAGATGGCAATAATGAACCGGGCCCCATTCATTCTCGGTGGGCTTATACTGATGAGACCCAAAGGTATAGTCTCACCCGAGGAAGTGGATCATGGGTGTTATATATGTATGTACATACAGACAAAGAAACGTCCTCTAACAATAATCAGGACACCATGGATGGACAACGACAAATTAGGAAGAATAGCATGGGCTAACAAGAGTTCTCCTTATTACAGATAAGATTTTGAAGTGGCTAATAAAGTCGAAGTAATACATACAAATTTGCTAATTTATCATAAAAAATTCAAACATTTTCTTTAAATACATAATAGAGTTTTAAGATAATAACAAAGAAAGTAACATTCATAAGATCAATACAAGTGCACCCAACGAGTTTCACAGGTAAATCCTCCTCCATACAGTTGAGTACAATATGACATTTTCTGTATATCTTTCTTCTTGTTATCTCTTATTTGAATAGCTTGTACACAGCACAGCACCCAACTTGGAAATTGACTAAAGATTTTTTTTTCACTTTTCTCCTAAATAGTTTTGCTAGGATTTGCTTCTGATTGATTCTAGGTTCATTTAGCCATAGTGGTCCACAATTTTGAATGCTGAATGTGCTAAATCCATTTACAGATGTAAAAAGGAAAATAAATAATGGTTTGTTTTGGGCTCTGGAGGGAAACTATATTAGCCAAGTGCGATATTATGTCATAGGAGCATCACATAGGTCTGAGAAACATTGTACTAATTAAAAAAAAGGGGGGGTGTGTACACGTGGGGACGGCATTTCATTTATCCACTTTTTTTATTTCATAAGAGTGAAAACACGTGATACAATAAAGAAATAACAGCCACCCATTACAACAGAAAGCAATGCAGATATTGCAGAGGACTGTATAATGTGCACACCACCGTCAGAGCCGTCACCACCGTCAGAAGTGCTGCTCAATGCTTGATGAAATATTGTAGGGCCCTGTCAGCACCAGTACTCACCAGATGCCAGTCCCCCAATCTAATGCTGAAGAATTCACCTGTAGCAAGCCCCCGCTCAGCCTTGGTAGACTGGTTGCATCTCCCAGTACATGGTTGCCCCCAGGACCTAATACGCAAAAGGTGGTGTCTGGGGGATGGGCTGGCAGTCAGCCAGGAGCCCACAGAATAATCAGTACAAGTTCTACAAGGCAAATCCAGAGTACAAGCCAAAGTTATACATGGGTGGTCAGTCCATCAAATGAAGTACAGAGGGGGTAGGCACAGGCAGAGTCCGGGTCACAGGCAGAGGTGTAAAATCGATGGGTCAGCAACAGTAAATAACACGAATCACACTCCAGCACAGATCAGCCCAACTAAATGCTACAACAAGCAATAGAAGCACAGAAGCACTAATCAACTCCTAAAATCCCTTTCAGCTGTGCACAGCCTTAGAGTAAGTGCTGGGGATGCAGAGAACGTACATTTCAGGCTAAAGGGAAGCAGAAGATGCTGCTATTTCCTTGCTGCTGCAAGTGACACTGCTGGACAGAATAAATAGGAAGAGATACTGCACAGAACAGGGGCCACAGCACAGAATTGGCGGCCCCATAGGCGTCCCTTACAAACATATGCTACATTGACAAAACATCTCGTACAATGAGTCCATGTCATAGAAGAAGGCAGTGATGATGATGGTGGTAAAATACCATTACAGATTTACCCAACACAGACCCAGCCTGCAGTTAGCTATACAGATCCTGCAAATACCACAACACTGAGCTCCCCAATATGCACAACGCTAGCTAACATCAGAAGTTCCAATTTGCAAACACTTAAAATGTAGAAGCTGTCACAATAAAGTAAAAAATCATAAAATGAAGTGGGAGATATATATAATGGAATGCCATAAAAAGTTTAGTAAATAGATATAATGTATATGGAAACTTTCACTGCAAAATAGATCTCATCTCAATCACTAATATATTGTAAACACTCTTACTTGGTATTGTAATACAAGGGATGGATTTTGTACTCTGTCCAGATATTAACTGGGTGATTGTACAAGGAAGAGAGGGGTGTTTTGTGATGAAACAACATTCATATGAAAAAAAATAAACGTCCATAGTCATGAAAACGGTATCTTGTAAGTCCATAAATTATGCCAAACAGGTTCCAAATGAAAGGTCTTTGCTCGAGACACATTTCACCCATGTAAGGGAATCCTCAGGGAAGATTATATGTGGAGACACACCATGCAGGAGGCTGTATATTACCAAAAAGTATGGCTCTTATAAAAGATTGTTAAATATATGGTTCAACATGGGGAGAGTAGCGGGATTGAGGGTAGTCAGACCCCCCCCCCCACCCTCTAAAGCTTCCATCTTGGTATCATAATGTTAAGGTGATGCCTGATGAAAATTATTCCTGAAGAACTTTAGTTATAGTGTGACAGCTCTCCCCCAATTATGTTTCTATATTGTCATTCACTGACACGGGGGACGCCACAAGCATCGGTGCCGAAACACATTTTGCAGGCATGCTCCACTATCATTACTAGTAATGATGATGACCAGGAACAATGATGTGCATCCAATGCTAGAGCCAAGAGGCCAGAGGAGATCTGTAGCACTGAGATGCAAAATAGAATGAAAATAGAGTGAAATCATGTTTTATGTTATGCAACACTTTATTATGTTAACTGTCATCCAAATTTAAGGTTTAGATCTACGTTAAATAACAAAACAAATTCTGAGAATTCAAAGTCAGATATAAAGGCATTTACTAAATGTAGGCTCAGAAAATGAAATTAAGAAGGTTCAATGACTATTCACATCCAATGTTCCACTAACCAGCACAATAAATCTCCAATATAAGCCCTGTATTGGTTAATAAGTAGTGGTCTCCTACATCTTATCCCTGATGTAGTATTCCAATCGTGCTCTAGCATAATAAATGCTTTGTATCCTAAAGTCATCCTTGTTAGGAATACAATAAACCTCTTTGAAATAGAAAACGAGCTTGATTACATTTCATGTGCAAATGAGGTTCAGGTCATCCTGTCTTATTTCTATAAAACACATCAGTAATTCTGAAACATGGCGCTCATTATCTCTTATTTCCCTCTAAGAAAAAAAGATCTCTTCAACTGATGTAACCCTGAAAGGGAGAAAGGTTTATTGAGGAACCAAATACAATGTATAACTTCCTCGCCATTGTTATTGGATCAATATCATTCATTACAAGCTGCACATATTTACAGTATTCATTGGAAGAGGACATTGACAAGAGTGAAACAATGTAACTGCTCATGGCAACAAACAAGCAGTGACCTTGGAAGGGTCGGTAAGTCAACCAAAATGTTAAATAAAAACTTTTGGGTATTCAGATGAAATAAAAAAAGTAAATGACTGTGTAGGGTTTTACTGACCGACTTTGAAGCCACGTGTGTTGCTTTGTTTCACCCTAAAAAGACATTGCTAGGTCTCTTTACATTTAGACCTGTCCCTTCCGTTCATGATTGGTATTTTTTTTATTGATTTATTGAAAAGCTTATCAATTAGTAAACGTTTCGTGAATTGCGTCTTTCATTTTTTTTGGACATATCCAATAATATGAAGCAGTCAGTATCATAGAAGATACAAGATACCCGTCCAGACCAGTGGCTTGTCTTTCTTCTCCTTTCAATTCCTACATTGCATTGGCTGCTTGTGTGGTCTTCAGCACACACTATTGGCCATTTCTCCAGCTCCTATGCCAATGTTGAGTTCTGTACTGATAAAGGGATAACAAGAAGAAACCACCGGGAGCTATGGTGAACACTCCTGGAAGAAGAGGAAGAGGCTTACGGAGGCTGCAGTGCTGGACTGAAGAGGAGAAAGTCAATGGCCACTGGAAGTATTCTGTGTCTACTATTGTAGGCTACTGGTGGCCTTATTATAAATAGGAGACCTGATAGGTCTTTTTCATGTTTATCTTAAGTTGAATCTTTTTCCCTTTTTGAATAGAATGTTGAAAACCTATTTTTTTTTTTTTTTTTGTCCCTGATGGGGAGATTCACAATTACCATGTGGTCATTATCACCAGAGCTAAAATTGGTTGAGTCTGCAGGACCAGAAGTGAAGAAAAATGTTCCTATTGGGGGCTTTCTGGCAATAAAGAAGTGTTACCCATTAGTCTACTAAAAACCAAGAAATAAAAAAGTTGGGGCTTTAGATATACTGTGAGGATTTTTGAATTGTGCAAAGTATGACCGATTTCCTACCAACAGTTCCAGTCAACCAATAAAGTGTTCGACACGAGAACCTAACCATTCATATTCATTGACACAAGGAATTGACACAGGTCATCTTCTTCTTGGCTGAAGAAGCTAGCTGAACGGTTACGCTGGTCAAGCTATCACATTATAGCTCTGCAGGGTATAGATCCCCCATCCAATCGGTCCTCTTGTTCCCATGGAGCATCACTTCTATACAATGTTGGTCGGTATGAGTCACGGTGCTAACCTAGAGCGCCTGCCATACCTTCCAGCAAGGCTACTTGACTTATACAGGATTGACACCTACAAATACCATTCAGTAATGATCACAGCATGACAGCTATTTAAATGCAGACTTTTACAGACTTATTTCCCAAAGCTGAGATATCGGTGAGCATTGTCTATTAAAATACACATTGTACCTTGGCAGACTTAGTGTATGGAACTGCGGATATATATTAAAATAATCCATTTACTCATTAATACGTTGGGTGGAAATGGTAAAATGTCTTAAGGAGCAGATTAATTTATCTGGGAATAGGCAGCCCTAAGCAAATATTCAATTTCTGTAGATTGATCAAATCCAGGAAGAATTCTGGTTCACTTGAATCAATTATGACTAAACGCAATATGTTAAGTTATCTCTTTAAATCGACTTCTTCTATTTTCATTCTCCTAAGAATTTAAGTAACCATCCTCAGAAAGTATATCTAGTAGTCACATTTAAATGCACTTGTTTATATAATGTTGACAAAATTTCAAGCTGCTTCATGAGCTGGACAGCTGAGAAACTTTGTCAAGATTACAAAAAATGTCCAGATACATGTGTCTAACTACTATGAGGAATACAATGTCCTGGACAAATGAGAACCAACGCAGTCATACTCAGAAAGATGTAGCTAAAAAGACTCTGTGACAAATCCCCAAAATAAAGGGGACCCAGTATACCATCTTGGATCACCAGGCAAGGACTAGGATTTTCACGTTGCAGAACAGCCTTTCCTAATTTAAGATGGGGGAGCCCTTGAAATAACTATCGGATCTAAAGGAACCCTTACCAATATTTATGATATGCCTATTCTTTTGGTTTGCTAATCTAGTGGACAATAGGAAGAATGGAAAGAATATCACAATAATAGATACACAAGTAGATCATTGTGTCAGTGGAAACTGTCCTGAGAGGCAGAAATTTCCCTTTGCTCAAGGAACCCCCAGCAACCTCTATGCCTTAAAATAAATTTAATTGCATCAGTAAACCCCATCTATAATTACTGTATCCACAGCTCACAGTATATTAGTGTGGAGGTCAGTAGGATGAATTCCTCTTACGTTGCTGGCCATTGGGAAGAATGTCACTCTTACAGAGAGCCAAAAAAGTCATTGGTATCACTTATATTGACCTGAGAGACACAAATTGCTCATTGTCCAAGGAACCCTCAGCAACCTCTGGAAGAACCCTAGGTTCCATGGAGCCCCAGTTGAGAAACATTGATCAACAACTAGAGAAGATCACAAGGGACCCCTAGCAGCCTTTGGAGATAGCCTGGTTTCGAAACACTGCTCTGGGGGAACAACAGGGGTCCATGAGACCTTATTTGAGGGCAGCATGGCGGCTCAGGGGTTAGCACTCTGACCTTTGCAGCGCTAGGTCCTAGGTTCGAATCCCAGCCAGGACACTATCTGCATGAAGTTTGCAGGTTCTCCCCGTGTCTGCGTGGGTTTCCTCCGGGTACTCCTCCCACGTCCCAAAAACATGCAGTTAGGTTAATTGGCTTCCCCCTAAATTGATCTTAGACTACATTAATAACATATGACTATAGTAGGGACATTAGATTGTGAGCTCCATTGAGGGACAGTTAGTGACATGACTATGGACTTTGTACAGCGCTGCATAATATGATGGCTATATAAATACTGTATAATAATGTGAGAAATACTGCTGTAGAGGATTATGCAGCAAGAATGTCTTCCTTGTAAATGCAATATATCTATTTTTTGTACATGAGAAATGTGACTGTATAATAATTGTCAATAACACTCTCAAGCTGTTTCTTTGTTGTCAAGTCCCTTAAGTGCCTCCTATTTCAGATGACGCTTGAAGTCTTTATTAGAAGCATCAAGGCCATCGCTGTATTGGAGTGGCTGCAAGCTGTACATCTATCTGTTCATGTTTTCCTGCCTATACAACATTCTATCTATCTATCTATCTATCTATCTATCTATCTATCTATTTATCCATCTATCTATCCACCCATCTCCTTATTCTGATTTCTTGTCCGGCCATTGGTAATTGATTCAACCAGGAGATAGAAGGCTCCTTGATTATAATACCATAACAGAGTCAGAGTTGATAAAAATAGGAATTAGAGGTCACAATGGCGCTATTATATGCTTGAGATGCCTATACCGACCCCCTGTACTGACATTTACAGAGCCCCAAAGTCACATCCTGCAGATGATCCCACAACGTGCCAGATACATATCAATGATGGTCAAACAAAGAAGCATTGTGCACAGTTTGATCTAGTGCAGGATTTGAGTTTGCCGTTAATATTCTGCTCTTATAGGAAGGAGCGTGACAATGTGTGAATTTCTATTCTAGGCACAGAGCTCTCAGTGAATGGCCAAGCAGGAGAATGTATAACATTTCAGGGCTCGGAATCTTAACACATGCACGGCAAAACATCTCCACTCTAACATTAGCACAATAGTCACAGTTTTATATTGTGCTTTGCAGGCCTTAATGAGGATGTGGAGCAATCACAAGGATATACAAGCTGATGCACCCTTCATGACTGGTGCTATTTTGTATGTTTTGACTGGCCATAAGGCCCGAGCATGAGTATGAGAGACATTGAATGAATGTTTAGGTGTCAGGGATTAGTGAAATGATGATGTTCCCCTGCATTAGTTCTTTACTAAATTTGTGTGTGCAAGGATTGTGATAATATTTGTTACGCACGGAGCGACATGACCACTAGGGGGCGCTATGGCTTGCACGGAGGTGATGTGAACCCTGAGAAAAGCAGAGTCTAAGCAGTAACCAGATCTTCTCCAGAGCCTCTGATGGTGAGGATGTTGCGCCACTGGTTACTGCCAGGTTGCGGTCCTTGGGCAAACCAAGGTGGGCAAAACACGGTACCAAATAACAAAGCAGAAGGATAGTCGAGGAAGGCGGGGGTTCAGGCAGTCAGCAAGCAAGAGAGGTCATTTCACACACCAAGGGTCAATTGCCAGGGATCCAGGAGACAGACACTAGTGACACAGGGGCCACTGCGGGCACAGGGAACACAGGAGACACTGGAAGCAACAGGAGGCGCAGGTGACTTAGGGATATCTACAGACAGACAGGAACACTGGAACAGCACAGGGAAGTTGGCTGGGAACCAACAAACTGGACAACAACTGGTTAACGCAGGAACTGGACAAAGAAACAGTAAATTAAGCACCAGGTGAACAGGAACTAGCTCAACAGAACTAGGGGCTTGGCACAATGGAGACATGTTGCACGAACACTACGTGCAGTTTCTGAGCTAGCTAAATAGCCAGAGATGATTAGGAGGCTATTTTCTGATCGACCAGAGGATTAAGCAAAACTAATAAAGCTTGGGATCAGAGGCAAGGCCAAAATCAGAACTGCCCACATGCACAGGACTGAGATGCCTGCACTTTAGCGTGGAAGAGGTAAGAGTGACAAAAGTGGTCATTGGAGAAAACAAGTATGCATTTGTGGAGTGGAGCATGGTGGTGGGCACTGGTGGTCAGTGGGAGGTGAGCGGGCAACATTGATACTTATGAAGTGAGAGGTGCAGTTATGGAGAGCGGGTGGAAACATAAGAAACAAACATGGGGTGGGATTGAACAAAAACACTTAGAAAGAGAACCAATAATATCTACTGGGTAATAGGGGAAATCAATATTACCCAGTAGAGGCTGAAGGGGACTAACAATGTCCAATGGGGGATGAGGAGCAAAAATAATGCCCAGTAAATTGTAGGGAAAACAAATAGTGTCCAGTATTATTTTAGTGGAGACAATAACACTCAACAGGAAATGGTGGTGGGTACAGGTGGTCAGTGGGAGGTGAGGGGGCAACGTTGATACTCATGGAGAGAGGGTAGCAGTTATGGACAGCAGGTGGAAACAATAGTGACAAACATTCAGGATGGAACAAAAGGATTTAGGGAGAGAAACAATGCTATATATTGGGTAATGGGGGTAAGCAATACTACCCAGAGAAAGGTGAAGGTGACCAATAATGCCCACTGGTGGGTGGGGGCAAGAAAAGTGTCCAGCAAAGTGTGAGGAAAACAAATAGTGCCCGGAAAGTGGTAGGGAAGACAGCAGCACTCAACAGGGAATGGGGTAATGGAGAGAAAGGGAGGGGAAATAAAAAAGGGAAGAAAGGAGCTAAATTGATACAAATGGACCAGTTTAAATAAAGAAAAAAATTGGTTGGTTGCAAAAATACAAAATGTATCTATTATCTAGCACAAAAATATCCGCAATCACAAATCTCTGAAGTGATCCTTCAGATTACCTCACAGCCCTTTTCCAAATTTCCATCACAGCCCTTTTCCAAATTATCCATTCCAACATCTCAGTTCTCTGCATAGAGGATACGGCAATTACTAAAATATTCCGGGAGATAGTGTACATAATAAATTATGGAGATCTCTCAATTATAATCCCATGCGGACCATTCCTCTGACAAAAATAATTTATTTGACTTAGATAAATTTTACGAGGAGCGACCAACGTACCGTCCTCACAGTGGAAGGCTGTAAAATATGTATTAAAGATGTCACTGTTTTATTGCTTACCTCATTTCAGGACTTTTTTTCATATTATCCATTAATTAATTGCTTTATCTGTTGGTCGCACTGACATGAATAAAGATGATGAAGAGTAATCATGCCAAGCTCTTCAGCCGCTCCTGGAAGCTCCAATGCAGTACACTAGTTCTACGGTTTGCCTGCCAATGCTGGGGTCCTGGGTTTAATTCTCACCAGGGATACATATTGGATGGAATTTGTATATATTTGATGAAGTTTAAACTCATACTGGTAGCTTAATTAGCAACAAGAAAAAGATTGACATGCTCATAATGGGAGACATTTTTGTGGAGAGCCCACAATCCACCCATGCTGTACAGACCTTGGAAAACAGAAACCCTTGGAGATGAATCCAATGAGTTAGCTGTTTTCTTTAAACCTATTGGTGTTCTCAGCTTTTTTGATGTAGAAACCTATGGCTCCTATTTACACATCTAGACAATATAAACAGTTGTCCTAACCACAGTAGGAAGAGGAAACAGATCAACATAAGGCAGAAATCTTTTGTGTGCTAGAGTCTTAGCTCCTCAGGGGTGGAGCCTCATACAAATGGCCATGTGTTATTTGTTATAAAAAGCCTTATTGCTATATCTAAACAGCCCTACAATGACCCTGAGCAAGCTAGGCAGTAGAAACGTTGCTCCCTCCCAACTTTGTATTGACCCTATGGTTATTCTATCTCTTTATCCCAAAATAATGTCTTTTGTGTTAAAAAAAAAATCCTGTTTTACAGTACAGTAGTTGAAGAAGCAGTCATTATGCATGGTAAGGCCATATCATGCATAATTGTCAAGATGTACTTGTCTGGATAGATGCAATTTCCTAAATAAAATTTTTATATATGTCAGATAGAATCGCCCTGCATGACTTATTTAGAAATACATCGGTATTCTGTTTTGTCAGGTACTTTTATACCTGTAATAAGGCTTGCAGTAGAAATGTGTTCAGCATATTGTATTTAACAAGCAGTAAGTGAGATTTAAAATAATCCACCCCTGACCTTAAAAGCTGCAGACACCGTGGAGCACTTCATTTTCAAAGTTCAGAAGAGAAGCCAAAAAGTTGTTCTAGTTAGGCTTCAGCTCTTAGTTCTCTTCCCTCTACCTAAAAACCTTTTTTGCAATTATTATTAGAAAGTTTCCGGATTCCAAGTCACTTCTGGGATGGGCAATGGAGCTAGCGAGAGAACATGAAAGCTACAAGCCTTAAGAATCAATTATTCCACAGTGGTTGCAGTTACAAAGGTCAGTGATGGTTTGATTTTTTACATTTCCAGTCCGGTTTGTGATAAATATGGCAGCTGTGCCCAGATTAGGGCTTGTTCAAACCTGAGATTTTTTCCATGGTGGCAGGAGGCAGCATGAGGATGCAGGACACGGCAGCATGTTTTAGTTCAATATTTATGTGTGACAACGTACACATAATTCTAATTTTTGCATTATTTAAAATCACAAAAAAGAAGCTTGATTTCCACTATAAATACTTTTCTAAAAACAAAATGCTATCTCATTGTTATTATAAAGGTGACATTTTCTTATCTAGAGTTGCATCCAAAAACAAGATATAAATAAAAGACAAAGCGCTCGCCTTCAATTTATCTTCATGTTCACTGAAAAGAAGAAGCCTCGGGCAAATCTACCTGCCAGGTTTTCTCGGTGACACAGGTCATGCTTGTTGCGGTACATCACTGCACTGAAAAACTATCTGTTGTCTAATCAGCAAGCAAAGTGTGACAGATAGGAATGTTCCCATAATTATATGTGTATAAAACATGTTTATCTGACACCGCTTTTGTTAAGAGCAATGTAAACATTCTTTACCTTTCACAGAACCTATTCATTATGGGATAATCATGGCCATTTTCTAAATGGAATATGTAAATGAAACATACAAAATAATCAGAGGAACTGCATATAGCCTGCAAAAGCAAGTGAATCTGAGACTAGGTATAGCATTATTTTACCAAACAAGGAAAACAAAATCACAAGGGATGCAGCTCATCTATTCCATGTGAATGCAGACTCTCCATTAACTGGAGACAGGTGACATCATTAACAATGCAGCCTATCGGTTAAGTAGAGTCTGATGACATCACTGAAACTGTAGCCTATCTATTTACTACAGGCGCGTGACATCACTGAGAATGCAACCTATCCATTGCGTAGTAACCAGTGACATCATGGAGAGTGCCGCCTATCCATTCACTAGATACCAGTGACATAACTGACAATGCAGCCTATCCAATCATTGGAAATGGACGATGTCACTGAGATTGCAACCCATGCACTTACTACAGGTGGGTGACATCACTGAGAATGCAACCTATCCATTGACTAGAGACCAATGACATCACTGAGATGGCAGCCTATTCAATCACTAAAAACCTATTAGATCACTGAATCTGCAGCCCATCCATCTACTACAGACCGGTGACATCACTGAGAATATAGCCCATCTATTAACTGTGGATAGGTGACAAACAATTACCAATGTAGCCAATGTTCAGTAGAACATCACTGAGAATGCAGCCTATCCAATCACTGGAGACCAGTGACATCACTGAGAATGCAGCCTATCCAATCACTGGAGACCAGTGACATCACTGGAGACCAGTGACATCACTGAGAATGCAGCCTATCCAATCACTGGAGACCAGTGACATCATTGAGCATGAAGCCTATCCAATCACTGGATTGAATGTTTTAAATGTAATGAGCATTGACCTAAATTCTATCATATTTAAAACCCTGGAATTAGTAATTCCACATAAATCAGGTGAAGTAATTTCCTTAAAGCAAATAGAACAAGTGAAATGTTTTTGCTGGCTGAGTACATAATTCTAATAAAGAGACTTAATTTACTGCTTTTGTACTTCCAGTGCAGGAAAATACTCCATCACTTAATATTTCATAGGAAATCCTATAAAGTAATTTTCATATGTGCGCATCCATAAAAATAATGATTCTATCAGTTTATAGCTATTAAAGGATTCTGTTCCAGCATCACTAAACAGAAGAATAGTTACATTTAGGTATAATTTACAGAATTGCTTCTACAAAATGCCGATTACAGGAAAGAAAATATTATTTTAACAGATAATTTTCTTTTCACACATAAAATCCTCCTAAATTCTAAATCTTATTTACAAAATAGTTGATGAAAATAATTGTAATTCTCCAGAGTTATTTTGTTGTTTTGTTTTTTAAACTTCTAGAGAAACAAAAGAGGGAAATAAAGAAAGAATGGAGGAATAGAAGGAAAGGAAAGTAGATAGAAAATGAAAGAAAGAAAGAAAGAAAGAAAGAAAGAAAGAAAGAAAGAAAGAAAGAAAGAAAGATCGAAAGTGAAAAAAGGAAGACGGAAGCCAAGATGGAAGCGATGGAGGAAACAAGGCAGTGATGAAGGAAGCAGTGGACAAAGAAAGAAAAGAACGAAGGGATGGACAAAAGAAAGGGAAAGAATAGGAAGAGGAGGGAAAGAAAAGAAGTGGAGAGAAAGAAAGGATTAAGGAAAAAAGGAAGTGATGAAGAAAGCAGGGGATGAAGAAAGGAAAGAAAAGGAAATGTCATTTAAAATATAATGCATATAGATTGCATTAAAATTGTCTTTCTCTGTCTGGATCTTAGTATTCTTCCTGCTTAAATTTAGAATTTTTCCTTGAACTCCCTGAACAGTAGACAGTATCAAACTTATTTAGAGACAGTGAAGTATGCAGAATATTTGCTTTAGAATTCCCTAACAAAAGACCTTAGACAAGATAAGTTCACAAATATTATAAAAGCATGAGATTTAGCTTACTAAAATGACCATCTAGACGAGCCCTTCATAAAAATATTTCTGTAATTAGAAAAAAAATATGTTTTCAAAACCACTGAACAAGCCTAAAGAGGAGATAACTAAAAAATGGCCTCTAGTGTACTGCTGCACCTTCATTGTCCAATCACAGGTGAGTTCTGGGCCAAGGCTGATAAGGAAAATTTAAACATTTGGATTGTTAAAAAAACTATCTATGTTGTATCCTTTTCAGCCATTTACTTTTTCCCTGCAGTAAATAAGTAAATTAATAATTAGGATGAAAGGTAAGCCTAGTGGAAGGTGGTAACCCAGGGGCTGGATTTTTGGTAGATCAATAGGTATTTTTCTGTATGGCAACATGCATACTAAATAAATAAATATAAATATACTATATACAAATATATATATATAGTCCTGGTACAAATCTTTGCCAGTTCCAGAGATCAGTTTTAAGACAGAAAAGAATATTTTCTTCCCGTTGATGTTGTGTATAGAAGTTTAATAAAGCTCCCAGGTAAGTGGCCGCTGACGGTGGTGAATTATAGGAAGATTCATCATACGGCAGTCAATGTTCTTCCTTTATTTCATATAGGAATTGCCTTGTGGCAGCTGAATGTGCTTTACTGCAAACAGCAAGTGACATAATAACTGCTGTGTGTGTTCTTTCCTCTGCAATAAAGAGGTAATATTGTCCTTCCCAATCGCTACCTGGATTATGTGTGCCCGGATCTGATTCAATCTGGATGACCCCGAGGGTAACAAACACTGAAAGCAGCGTGTAGTGTTGACTTTTCCAGTAATTCTCCTCGCCTCTTGCGTAGTATCTGGCGATAGAACCGACTCACTGGAGACTTTAGAAAAAGAAAAATGGACTTGGATAGCAGAAGATCTTTAGAATAAAGCCCAACAGCATGGCTCCCCGTGTTCCTTTTTCATTCTGAATTGATTTTGGTATAACTAGGCTTTTTGACATTCTCCTCATACATATATGCAAACAGTTTGTTGTGCAAAGGTTACTGCATTCCCAAAAAAGTTACAAATATCACCCCTATCAATAAATTTGTGTTCTGCACCATTTTATTTACCCCGACTTTTATTTGTGATTGTAACATTTTACTAGAGATGGGTGAATGTGCCCTGGTTCAGTTCATGAAGGATTGGTTGATTGGTTCTTTAAAATTGTTAAATTTGGAAGACTATCTTAAAGTTTGATGAACCCAACGTTGGTGTCCAACCCAAATGAGGACTATGGGAGAGGGTTGACCTTTTATATGGAAGATTTCTCTCCCATAGACTTTAGTTGGGGATAAATGAAGAGTATTTATCCAGCTAGACCTGGAAGCGATGATCCCACTTCCATTGTATCATTTTCCCCTCCTTCTTTCACCCCCCCCTTCCTTTTTATCCCCAAGAAAACTACCAGACCACTTATTTGGAAGGAATTGGCCTCATTGGCAGTTTATTAATCATAAAAGTTCTTAATCTTCAAAATATTTCCATAACATCTCAGAAACAATTTTCTTTTCTCTGCTCCCTGAACCTCTGCCACCATTTTACCACCGCTACTTTGGGAAGCGCTACACCTAAGACAGGTCCTTCCATCACCACAACAGTACCGTACTGCCCCCAAGGACCCCAAACCTCCCCAACTCAACTCAAGGGAGGGAAGCTGTCTTGCTCCTATTGCTGGAATGATCTACTTCCTCCCTTGTACACCTTTGTACATTTTTCCACCTTTTCTGATCTTGTCCATCCACTTTGCCTCTTCTTTTATCCAGCACTTCAACCCTTAGATGTCCCCCTCCCCTGCATGTCCGATCGCATTCACCTTCCCTCTAAGTCCATTGCATTCCCCCCAGGTACAGGCTTTGCCAAGACGTTTTCCTAACATGAAACATTTGCCCAATTTATTACCATCCCTGTCATGTCCACCCATCTCCTATCCATATAATAAAAGCACTGAACTTTGCTATATTTGTAATAAATAAATGTATATTTGCCACCAAATGAGCAAACAATGTTATCTAATTCCCTCATGTAACAGTGATTAACTTAAATTAAACCCCAACACAATGCCCTCATGTTCTCTTTAATCAAAAACCTTGAAATAAGCCATTCACACAACTCCCAATTATTTATAAATTGCCCCTGACCTCAGACATGAATGTTGCTGAATTCAGACCAAACAAAGAAACAAGCATTGAGGAATCACTATTTCAATCGTTCCAGTTCTAACAATGAGCTTCTCTTTTTTGCTACCTTTTGGTCTGGTAAATATCTCATTGAAAGGGAGGCTTGTGGGAACAAGTCCCAAGTGACAATAGTAGTAATACCTTTAACGAATAGTATTGGCATTCGTTCATACAAGTGACAATCGTGTCATCTGATTGCTACTTTTATAAATATGAAGGACACTATGTTAGCTCATTGTTTAGGTGCACAGGGGGGCATAATCTGTCAGCCACATCTGATAATTACCGATTGATTGGAACAGCACCCGCTTGTACCTTAACAATGGCTCTATGTTTTCATTGCTCATTGCTACACAGAGCGGAGTGTTTCTTGGTGTCAGGAATGATTTTCTAGAAGCATGCCCGCTGTTACACCCTGCTGTGTACCTTAATGTAGGAATACATAGTGTTTGCTTCACTCAGATTGGGTTTGACAATCATGCAACTTTTGGCCAAATCCCAGGTTGGGTCAAACATGAGAATCAACACTACTTCATCAACATTTTTAAATCTGCAGCTTTTATTTAAATATTCTCCTGTAAAGCGGCCATGGCGGTCCTTGTTAAAGGTCTTTCTGTTTAAAGGCGACAATGCTCTGTCCCCAGTTGTTCTCCGGGCACTCCTGATGGTGACTACAAGGATCGGTGATGAAACACCGCACGGACATGTTGTCACTACAGCTGGTCTAGATCAATGATGTGCAGCTGAAAGCAATGCATGCAGGCAGCAAGGAGACAGGTCAGGGGTGGACAGATAGATTTGAGTGTCATCAGCATACAGATGTAAGCCAAAGGAGGATATGAGACTACCGAGAGAGGAGGTGTACAGAGAAAAGAGAACCGGTCCAAGGACTGACCCTTGGGGAACACCAACATGGAGGAGAGTGGGGGAGGAGGGGTTACCATTGAAAGAAACTTGAAAGGAGCGGTCAGACAGATAGGAAGCAAACCAAGCGAGAGCAGTGTCACTGAAACCAATGGAATATCATCTATGTAACTATATACGTGGCCCAATAAGCGATTCTCTGCATTGTCCTAAATGTGATTCTGTAGCTCTGTATGTGGCTCTGTATATGGCTCTGTATGTGGATCTGTATGTGGCTCTGTATGTGGCCCTGTATATGGCTCTGTATGTGGCCCAGTATATGGCTCTGTTTGTGGCCCTATATGTGGCCTTGTATGTGGCCCTGTATGTGGCTCTATATTTGGCTCCGTATGTGGCCCTGTATGTGGATCTGTATGTGGCTCTGTATGTGGATCTGTATATGGCTCTGTATGTGGCCCTGTATGTGGCTCTGTATGTGGCCCTGTACGTGGTTCTGTATATGGCTCTGTATGGGGCTCTGTATGTGGCTCTTTATGTGGCCCTGTATGTGGATCTGTATGTGGCCCTGTACTCGGCTCTGTATGTGGATCTGTATGTGGCTCTGTATTTGGCTCCGTATGTGGCCCTGTATGTGGCTCTGCATGTGGCCCTTTATGTGGCTCTGTATATGGCTCTGTATGTGGCCCTGTATGTGGCTCTGTATGTGGCCCTGTATGTGGCTCTGTATGTGCAGCCAACAGGTTTCCTCACACAGATGACACGGGACACTTATGGATTAACTGCAAAATAATCTTCCATTGATTAAATTTCTAGACTACCGAGAGAGGAGGTGTACAGAGAAAAGAGAACCGGTCCAAGAACTGACCCTTGGGGGACACCAACAGGGAGGAGAGTGGGTGAGGAGGAATTACCATTGGAAGAAACTTGAAAGGAGCGGTCAGAAAGATAGGAAGCAAACCAAGAGAGAGCAGTGTCACTGATACCAATGGAATATCATCTATGTAACTATATACGTGGCTTATTAAGCGATTCTCTGCTTTGTCCTGTATGTTATTCTGTAGCTCTGTATATGGCTCTGTATGTGGCCCTGTATGTAGCTCTGTATGTGGCCCTGTATATGGCTCTGTATGTGGCCCTGTAAGTGGTTCTGTATTTGGCTCTGTATGTGGCCCTGTATGTGGCTCTTTATGTGGCTCTGTCAATGGCCCTGTATGTAGCTCTGTATGTGGCTCTGTATATGGCTCTGTATGTGGCCCTGTAAGTGGTTCTGTATTTGGCTCTGTATGTGGCCCTGTATGTGGCTCTTTATGTGGCTCTGTCAATGGCTCTGTATGTGGCCCTGTATGTGGCTCTGTATGTGGCCCTGTATGTGGTTCTGTATATGGCTCTGTATGTGGCCCTGTACGTGGTTCTGTATATGGCCCTGTATGTGGATCTGTATGTGGCCCTGTAATCGGCTCTGTATGTGGATCTGTATGTGGCTCCATATGTGGCCCTGTATGTGGATCTGTATGTGGCCCTGTACTCGGCTCTGTATGTGGATCTGTATTTGGCTCCGTATGTGGCCCTGTATGTGGCCCTGCATGTGGCCCTTTATGTGGCTCTGTATATGGCTCTGTATGTGCCCCTGTATGTGGCTCCATATATGGCTTTGTATATGGCTCTGTATGTGCAGCCAACAGGTTTCCTCACACAGATGACACGGGACACTTATGGATTAACTGCAAAATAATCTTCCATTGATTAAATTTCTTTGGAAAGCAAATGCGAATATGCAATTTCAAACTCAATTAAGAAGAGAACAGCTGAACAATCTGAGCTGAAGTGCATGTCTGTTTAATGACCGAGGAACATGCCGAATTGTCACACAACTGATATCTGGGCTCCGTGCCGGATCATCAATGCAGCTACAGCAGCCAGAGAGAATCCTATGGATCCGCACAAAGGGACAGGGACCCGGGCCAGAGGGGTACAATGTAACCAACATGGTATAGGTGCAGCTGTCACATTATGGAAATTGCAGATGGTCTTTGCTCACAATAGATGTAGGCAATATTTGAATGACATATAGGGGAATATATAAAAAGAAATGACTTTATAGTAATAGATCATCACTTTGTCATTATTAGATCATCATTTGTTTTCACATTTCCATTACTCCAACAACAGATTTATTAAAAGGGCGATCAGATTTTGCACAGTGGAGATCACTGCATTGATCACTGTACAAATATTTACCTGAATGGGGATCAGAAGCTCAATTCAAACAATAGAATAACTGATTATCCTACTGACATTTCAAAAGTTGCAAAAGGTGTGTTTTAAGCAAAATCCATCAATCTCATCGCAGTCTCAAAATGTTGAGCTCTGACTGCCAATAATAACGCACACCCAAACCATTTACAACCATTACATGTAGTCCCCGGGTTACAAAAGAGATAGGGACTGTAGGTTTGTTCTTAAGTTGAATTTGTATGTAAGTCGGAATAGGTACATTATTTTCATCAATGCAATTAGGAAAGATGTTTGTCTCAACATATTATTAGGCAGCGTGGTGTCAGTTACTGTATAAAATCCTCACTAGGAGTTAATTACAAACAAAGCAAAAAAAAAATCTTTATGAAGCCTAGACATTCATTACGTTCTGTAACAAGCTGGGCTTTGATATGCAAAAAGAAACAAATTGCAGAGCTCACCCTAAGATCACCAACAACCTCAGCTGTGTTTAGCAAAAGATTTTTTCTTCAAGCCTCATTCTGCACACTAGTTGGTATCTAGGAGGGGTCCATAAGTCAGATGTCCTTAACCCAGGGACTACCTGTAAATTAAACTTTTAAGGTATATTTGCTTAAAAGAAAAAAAATATTGATCCACCTTTTACAATAAAACATGTTGCAATTGCTATATGTGTTACCCTATTACCATAATATAGTCTTGATCATAGTATATGATTAATAAAAGTCCTCTGACATTGTGACCTTCCTTTTGCACATAAGGATCCATAAAAAGCATGTTTCTCTACGCGTTTCGCACTCATTGCTTCATCAGGAGAAATACTTTATTGGCATCTCTGAGTAGAGCAGGCAAAGCCAAATTTAACAAACATTAATTATTATATTCAGGGACTTGGTATACGATAACATGTTTTTGACTCTCAGACCTGGCTTTATCTATGGAATTAAAGTAAATCTAATGTCAATGTAACAGTTTGCAGTCTATCAGGCCTGAAACATGTCAGCTCACAGGATTCCTTTTTATTATTTATTTATTGCAATTCTAACTCCTACAACCCTACAGCAATAAATTGATTTATAATAATATATATATACATATAATTTCCCTGCCTTTTATTGTTTGTTAAAGTGTGAACACAACCAAGGCTCGGTGCACACGGGACAGTGAAGGCTGGGGCTGCTATTGGCATGGCTTATAATATATGGAGTGTTAATCCTCATCCAAAACATGGAGGCTGAATAATCCATCAAAATTGTTAAATAATGATTCCTAAGAGTTGCAGTGAGTCTGTTCTGCTTTCCTAATTTTAATGGAAAGTTCTGAGTGCTTCCCCTCGTACACAAGCCTACAGGAGTCTGCTATCAATCAACATTATTGAACAGAAGGGTCATTTGTTGTCGGAACACCTGTACTCCCTACTTTATATTATTATTCCTAATCAATATTTATTATCCAGAGGTCAAAGGTTAAGGCACACTGAATGGGAAAAGTGACACATAGCCATTCCCTAAGGAAGTTCTACATACTAAGCCAGGCTCCTGGATCACCTCCATGCACCGCAGAGGTTAGTTTTAGTCAATATGTGGCCCCGGGCAAATATGGGTCCTCAAATGCACATCTTTGCTGCTCCCTGTGCCCCTGCCATGCTGTCAGTCAGGCTGTGCAAAAGGTGGGAGCACCGGGCATCTAGCCTTGTTTGTTGTGTTCTAAAACCAGCCGATACTATACCATAGAAGGTATTACTGAGGGAATGGGACTACAGGTATCGGGATCAGATCCAGGATTATCCGACCTTGACTTTGTATCTGTACTGGGCTGCCAATTACCAGACCCATAACTGTCATGCAAGTGCACCCCATCATTCCTCCATCTAAGATTTACCAATGGCTGCTGCTGGTAAATAGTAGGTAAGAATGGCGAGAAAAGTATAAATTCCCTTCGTACTTCAGGGGCTGCCCTATGTGCAGACATTGGGCTTTGATTAACTTGATCCCGGGGGCTGACCCCTTGCAGATAATATTTGCTTTAGTTTATTATTCACACAAAGCTTTGCTGATTTCAACCACTCAATATCGTGCAAGAAAAAAAATCAGTTTTATTTTTCCTTGCACGTGGTTGAGTATTGCTTGCAAATTGAACAATCACCCCATTCACCAACCTTGTGTATAATGCCTTGCAAGGATCTAAAAATCTAAAATCCTTTAGTATATCATCCCCAGCATCTCTTTAATCAGAGCCAATTGGAGACCTTGGATGATGCCTAAAAATGATGGCTGAGTCTTTTTGGAGAGAATAGCAGATGAAGGCATTGTCAGAAGGAGTCCTTTGATCACTGCTATGGATAAAAATTACTTGAAAGCGATACGGTGACACATTTTTTTCTATACATCCATGACCTTAACGTCATAAATCTATGTGATTCTAGAACCACTTTAAATTGTATTTCTTTGTGAAATCTGCACTCAGTCACTTCCCTCCTCCTCCTGCAGCACCACATCTACATTGACACAGTAACAGCTGTCTATTGGAGCAGCATTGAGAGGTATCCACACAGCACAGAGCCATTCATCACATCTTGTTAGTGGTTAACCAGTTAGTATTTTCCCCTCTAACCTGTGAATCCCTCCAGATTGGCAACTACACTAAGACGTGTCTCCGTGAACATTAATAAAACATGATACATTACCCACCGAGAGCTCCATAATCTAATTGCCAAATGCACAAGAAAACAATGTCAGCTGCTTTTTTCTCTGCACTCAAAGTAGAAAGCAATGCAAGTCATTTTGTAGCCTGGTGATCTTACAAAAAGAAAAACAAAACTAAATTATGAAACGCGGTCGCCTTCTGTGCTTTAAAGTTTACAAGTTCTGAAAAAATAAAAAGGGTGGCAATACTCAAGCGGGTGCACTTTGTATAATATTCAGCACTAAAGCAGAGACTATCCTGGCCTCTTACTTTGACATTGATCTATAGAAGGGCAGGGGTGGGGATAGGATACAGGAAGGGCATTGATCTAAAGAAGGGCAGGGGTGGGTCTAAGCTACAGAAAAAGCATTGATCTATAGAAGGGCAAGGGTGGGGCTAAGCTACAGGAGGTGAATTGATCTATTGAAGGGCAGGGGTGGGACTAAGCTACAGGAAGAGTATTGATTTAAAGCAGGGCATGGTGGGTCTAAGCTACAAGAAAGTTTATTGATCTGTAGAAGGGCAGGGGTAGTGTGAGGCTACATGAAGGGCATTTATCTGTAGAAGGGCAAGGGCTGATCTAAGCTACAGGAAAGGCAGTGATCTGAAAAAGGGCAGGGGTCGGACTAAGCTACAGGAAGGGCATTGATCTGTAGAAGGGCAGGGGTTGGACTAAGCTACAGGAAGGGCTCTGATCTGTAGAAGGGCAGGGGTTGGACTAAACTACAGGAAGGGCATTAATCTGTAGAAGGGCGGGGGTGGGGTTACGCTACAAGAAATTTCATTAATTTGTATAAGGGCAGGGGTGGGATGAGACTACATGAAGGGCATTGATCTGTAGAAGGGCAAGGGTGGGACAAGATCAAATGAAGGGCATTGATCTGTAGAAGGGCAGGGGTCGGACTAAGCTACAGGTAGGGCATTAATCTGTAGAAGGGCAGGGGTTGGACTAAGCTACAGGAAGGGCATTGATCTGTGGAAGAGAGGGGGTGGGGTTACGCTACAAGAAATTTCATTATTTGTATAAGAGCAGGGGTGGGACGAGACTACATGAAGGGCATTGATCTGTAGAAGGGGAAGGGTGGGACAAGACTACATGAAGGGCATTGATCTGCAGAAGGGCAGGGGTGGAGCGAAGCTACAGTAAGGGCATTGCTCTGTAGAAGAGCAGGGGTGGGGTTACGCTACAAGAAATTTCATTGATTTGTACAAGGCAGGGGTGGGATGAGGCCACAGGAAAGGGATTGATCTGTAGAAGCACAGGGGTTGGACTAAGCTACAGGAAGGTCATTGATCATTAGAAGGGCAGGGGTGGAGCTAAGCTACAGGAAGGGGCAGGGTCTTAACACTGATTCAGGTAGAAGTCATGTTTCTTTGCCTTAGATCGAGGGTCTTCCTAGATGCAGGTATTTTTTTTTAATTGACACAGATACAATCACATGGTTAAAGTTTATTATCACTGAAACTTTTTAGAATATGACAAGTTCATTTTCAGCTCATCTGACAAATAGTGAAATAATAAAACATCCAAATAACCACTCACTTGTCACTACATCAATCAAACCACCCACTTGAACACCAAATAACCTGTCATCATTATACTCAATATCTCTAGACTGAGCCAAGTTCCCAGTATTAAAAACAAATTGATATTTATTGAAGGAGTTTCAAAACACCTAAAAACTTTTCTAGAACAAATGGATTGAAATCTTTGTTATTAATACTGAAGCATGTCCATTACTCAGGTGCCCAATATATCACTGAACATATTTATTTTCTCAGTTCCTTAGCTTCCAATGTAATGAACTACACAGAGTCTTATAGTTATTGTATACATGTTGTTGGTACCTATCTCTATTCTGTGTAAAGGAAGTCTGGAAATCATCATGTTATAATAATATTCAATGACAGGTTCTATGGAAATTACATAGGGATTCTCAGCAATTGTTCTATTAGCATAGCTCTGGGGATCCGTCATTTAGCAGCAGCAGTTCGTTGGGTTAACAGCAATGTTGGCCGTGATTGATGTGGATTTGCAACATGGATGACGTGATTGACGTGGGTTTACTTCTGGGAGCATAAATAAAGACTTAAAACCATAGGCATGTGTTGTGTGCCTAATTTCAATAAAGAATTCTTTGCTGTAGTGTTGGTGTGATTATTTATTTGTATAACTGTTGAATGATGGGAATGATGGGTAGAATGTAGGGAAGAGGCTCTGTCCTTCAACTCTGGGACCACCACCACGCATTGTTGAGGGAATGCATGGTGCCTACTAGGTGCAGGGGTAAGGGTGAAATACGTCCCAATGGTCAGCAATATGAAAGTCTTTCCTTCCACTGACCACCCCACTAATATATTGGGAGCTCTGAATATAGTAATTATAGAAGGGTTCCCTGAAGACCTGAAATGTATGTCAAGGGTTCCCCATGTTAAAAAAGTGGAGAAAGGTTCTCCTAATCCAATTAGGTTTTTCAGTATTTCTATCATGTAGAAGCCATTCTAGCGTATGTTCTAAAAACAGTCCATCGTGCCATATTTCCAACACAGTATGGTTACAACACAAGTATGGTGGGACTTTGGTCTCGGTTCCTGCTTCAAATCTCAACAATGAAATTACCTGCCTGGAGTTTGCTGGTTCTCCCTGTGCCTGGGTTGCCTTTTATATCCCACTTGTAGGCTAATTGGCTATCCCACGTTGGGTGTTAGACAATGACAGGGACATATGACTGTGGTAGGAAAATTAGAATCTGAGCTCCTCCATTTGCTAACATGACTATAGACTTTGGCTATGCGTATATGCTATATAAATACATGATAATGGTTTTAAACCAGCCAAGGTTCCACCTTAAGTATTTTAGGCCAGGCAGGGCTTTATTGCAGAAAGGGACAGGTAATGTTCTTACTGGAATAGGCATTCTTACCTACGTGATTGCTCCAGCCAATCAAGATGACCAAAGATCACAAATAGAATAAGAATACACAGGTTGAAAAAAAGACATAAATCAACCATGTTCAGCCTCTAGAGAAATAAACATATCCCAGATATAAAACCCAATGGACATAGTGGGTCCAGAGGAAGGCAAAAAAACTTATAAATTGAGGTTCAATTTAAATGGAAAAAATTCTTCCTGATTCCATGAGGCAATCTGATGTTCCCTGGATCAGGAGTCTCTGTTAATTTTACTTTATACCTTTAATCTCCAGTTATATTCTGTGCTTCTAGAAATCATCCAGCTTTTTCTTAAAGCAATCTATAGAACTTGCTGAAATGACTTCCTGAGGGAGCCGATTCCACATTTTCACAGACCTTACAGTGAAGAATCCCTTCCTTATCCGGAGCTTAAACTTCTTTTCCTCCAGACACAAATAGCGCCCCCTTGTGCTGTGTAATGATCTTACAGTGAATAATTGGGAAGAGAGTTCTCTATGGACCATTTATATATTTATACAGGGTGATCATATCCCCCCTTATACGTCTCTTCCCAAGGGAGAATAGATTCAGTTCAGCTAATCTCTCCTCATAGCTGAGGTCCTCCATTCCTTTTATTAGTTTAGTTGCCCTTCCCTGCACTCTCTTTTGTTCTACAATGTCCCTTTTGTAGAATAAAGTGGAATATGACAGGCCCTGTGATGGAATGTGGACAGGTGAGTATAGAAGGTTTAGTTCTTCTTTAAGATAATGCTAAGAAAAATAAATGATAATGATATCAAATGTTCTAAGTTATTTTAAGGCCCCATTTAGATCTTTGTGATGCGTTATTACATGTGTGTTAACTTGCATTATGATGCACATTAGTGTACGTTGCATTAAAGCAGCCCATTGATAATGAATGGGCCATTACCACAATGCGCATAAGATCTCAGTGATCCCGCCACTCATTAGTCAGAGTCATTAAGTTATTCATTTTCTTATTTAGTTCATTCTATTTTTACACCATAGAGTGCAGTGTGATATGTTCATGCTATTTCTCCTTTATAAACTGATGACCTTCAAAGGAAGCTCTGACTTTATGATTGATCGTCTTCACGACGTTCCGCTCTTCCCGCTATATTACAACCAGGAGAACCTTTCTATCACCTGACTTTGTTTTAATTCTCCTTCCTTGTTGAAGTGACATACGCTTGTAATGAAGGCGCCGGCATTGACCCGTGTTGTTGCTTGGTGTGAGATTCAACAAAGCTGACACTGAATCATTGGAAAGTCTCAGAGATTCTTTTTTTATTAGTGGGTAGCAATGTTACACACAGCTACACCTGACAGAGCGGCTACACAACTCATTTTCAATGCTGATGGATGTTCTAAGAATAGTAGCAATGGGCCTGATTTATTAAAGCTATCCATGGCTGGAGAAGATACACTTTCATCAGTGAACCTGGGAGTTCCAGCAAACCTGGAATGCATCTGGTCCAGGATTGAAAACCTTTGTTAACAAAAAGCAAATGACTTTTGAGAAATCTGTTCCAGGTTTGCGGAATCACCCAGCTTCACTGATGAAAGTGTAACTTCTACAGCCTTGGAGAGCTTTATTAAATTAGGCCCAATGCATAAAAAGATGAAACATTGGAACTACAGTGAATGTGTGGGAATAGATTCACCCAATGGGGTCACTGGGCCTAAGAACCTGAAGGACATTCACTGAGATTCCAGATTGTCACCAGCAAAAATAAAGGAATATTTATTATGTTTTTGTTATTTTAGGATCATTGTATTGTTATTTTGCAATAATAATAAGAAATATAACCAAATATAACCAAAAAGAATATTTATTGTCGATACCCAACAAAATTGCAACGTTCGCTTGAGTTAGTTGAGCGTCAGCCTATACTTTGCCTATGCAAAACAAAGAAACAGGTTCTCTTTAATGGTGGCCCATGCTCACCTTACTTCCGTATGTGTCATTAGTGTGCAAAACCGGACCAAATATTGAACATTCAGGACAGTTCTGTTGAAACCAAACAAATCTATTGTTGTGACAAATTTTGGTTAGTAAAGAATGCACCCTACGCCTGCTGTGCACATTAACTACCAGTGGTAACTAGGGGGCGGGTTCTATCCCTGGCAATCAGCAGCCAATAGGAATGTTGCCCACTGTATACTAAAACAATGGTCCCACAAGCCCCTATTTAAATAAATTGTTTAAAAGTTACTTAATTAATAAATGTGAAGGCAGGGAGAAGAGCAGAGGAACTAGGTAGCATGGACAGTAATGAGACATTTGTAGCACAGGAGAGGGCTATGCTAAGGCTTTGCTATGATGTGAAAGGACGCTGTGATAGGGAACTAAATAGTTAATAATTATAGCAAGTTCAAAGACAGATTTGCAGGTCAAAAAAATGCACATAAATATTTATTACAATAACATTTTTGTACATTTACTTTAGTTTTTTTACTTTGATGATAGGGCCTGTTTATACAGAAATTTCCTGGCCCTGCAATTTCTAAAGGATCACTAGAGGGCGCCAGGAGGGAGAGCCATGGAAGTCACATTGGTGATATGATGATGCATTGCATGGCATTCATCGCTGGCTGCATATAATATTCCTCATCTATTCCAGACACTACCCCTCCACCCCTACAGATCCCTACAGATGTCAGTAATGGGGGGATCTGTACTATAACACATGCTGGACTACAAGTCGCAGCATGCACAGCCTTAAGATCTTCCATATTGGGGAACTACAAGTCCAAGCATGCATGCAGGACTTCAGGAGTCAATGGAGCAAACCAACTCCAAAAACCACTCCCATCATGCACTCTCTTCAGTGTTTCTGCAGTATGTGAACTATAATTCCCAGCATAGCCAGCCTGCAAAGCGCTAATGTTTGGCGAGCTACAAGTCCAGAAGGAGCATGCCCTTTTTTTGGTCATTGACCTATAATTCCCAACATGAACATCTATAACTGAAGGACTGAAAGTCCCAGCATCCAACTATTCACCAAATCCTGCAATGGTTAAACAGATTTCTGCATGATGGGAGTTGTAGTCTGTCAATAACTAAAAGTTCCAGCCACACACTCTATAACACATTGGTGGTTCAGAAACTACAACTCCCATCATGGATTCCTTACAGTGTCTCTGTGGTTGGTGAACTAAAGGTCCCAGCATAGACAGACTGCAGCACTTCCATAGCTGAGGAACTACAAGTCCAAGAATTGCAGCCTATTGGGATTGCTCAGCATTTGTCAATTATCCCAACAAGAACTTTCTGCGGGACTTTTATAGATGAGGAGCTACAACACAAACAATGCATGGAACACATGGTTGTATTGGGGAATGAACTACAAGTCCCAGCAGACATGTTCTACAGCACCTTCATTTCTGACGAACTACAAATGCAACACAACAAGGCCCACATGACTGTGTTGGTCAATGAACTACTAATTCCAGCAAGGCCATTCTGCAACATCTTCCATAGTTGAGGAACTACAGGTGCAACAATGCATGGTCCTTATGGCTACTTTGGCCAATGGACTACAATTCCCAGCAAGGACATTCTGCAGCACCTTGTACAGCTGGGGTGCAGAACATGAAATACCCTTTGGTGGGTCATCAGTGGTCAACAAACTACAAATCCCAGCAAGAACTTTCTGCAGCACATTCCATAGCTGGAGAACTACAAGTCCAAAAGTTTAGGAGGGAACATCCGTGATCAGTGATCCATAAAAGAACTTTCTGCAGCACTTTTGTAGCTGAGGAACTATAAGTGCAACAATGCATAGCCCTCATGGTTGTATTGGCGAATGCACTACAACTCCCAGCAAGAAGGTTCTGAAGCACTTCCTTTAGCTGGAGAACTACAAGTGCAGAAATACAAGGTCCTCATGGCTGCGTTGATGAATGAACTGCAACACTATTGATGTGCTATTTGCCCCCTTCCCCCCCTCGTGCCCCCTGCATAAACCTCGGAGCACAAGAGGGCATTCCCCCTGGGCACAATGTGCACTGTAATCTGATTACAATAAGCGCCGGGCTTGTGATGAATTCCTATCAGGGCTCTGCAGACCTCGCAGGTAATTCCGGCTTTGCCAGCCAAGGCATCTGCAGCCCAGATCCACAGAACCAAAACCCGACAGTGCACAGGGAGGCGATCCGTTCAGACGGACGGTTCTGTGACAGCAGAACTGCTGCAATTTCCAGCAGTCAGCCAGCACTCAGCACCCCAAATGTATAGCGAACCCTCCTGGGCGGTTCAAAGAGAGCACGGGGGCAGAGAACCGCACATTGGGCCTGATTTATTAACGCTCTCTAAATCTTAGGAGAATACACTTTCATCAGTGAAGCTGGGTGATCCCGCAAACCTGAAATGTAATTTCCTATTTGCTAGCAAATGTTTTGAATCCTGGACCGGATCCATTCCAGGTTTCCTGGATCACACAGCTTTACTGATGAAAATGTATCTTTACCAGACTTGGAGAGTTTTAATAAATCAGCCCCATTGGCTAAGCGACCGTCTGACCCGTATTCCCGAGAATCATTTAATGACTGCTCGGAATAGAAATGTCCGGATTGATAATTCAGCCAGAAATCAGAATAAATTCCGGTGACACCTCTATAGGGAGCGACGTCCATGCACCGCGCTAATTTACTGCCTGGCGCAGCTTTGCCCCATCTCATATCTTTGCTGCAAGTTCACAGAGAAAAGAATGGAGGAGAGAGATGACAGCAGGGGATGCAATGTACAAACACCTTCTATACACAGCAATGACAAAGACTTAGAAAGAGTTCACATTGTGCAGTAACCCATAGCAACCAAATGTCACAGACTGCATGATGTATAGGATATATATATTACATGAAACTGCTGCTGTGATAGAGAAAGATTGGTGTGTGTGTATAGGTGTGTGTGCATGAGAGAGGAGAGGAGAGGAGAGGAGAGGAGAGGAGGGAAAGAGAAGAAAGGAGAAAGGGAGAGGAGAGAGTATATGAAAGGAGATGAAAGGAGGGAAAGACAGAGGAGAAGAAAAGGAGAAGAGAGGAAGAGAAACAGAGAGGGAGAGGAGAGGAAGAAAGGAGAATTAAGGAGGGAGAAGAGAAGAGGAGAGGAGAGAATGTGAAAGAAGAGGAAAGGAAAGGATAGGAAGGGAGACAGAAAGAGAGAAGAGGAGAGGAGAGAGGAAGAGAAACAGAGAGGGAGAGGAGAAGAAGAAAGGGGAATTAGGAAGGGAGAAGAGGAGAGGGGAGAAGGTAAAGGAGAATATGAAAGAACAGAAAGAGAGAAGAGGAGAGGAAAGGAGAGGAGAGGAGAGGAGAGGAAGAGAAACAGAGATTGAGAGGAGAAGAAGAAAGGAGAATAAGGGAGGGGGAAGAGAAGAGAGGAGAAGAGAATGTGAAAAAAGAGGAAAGGAGGGAGGGAAAGAGAAGAGAAGATCAAAGAAGAATGAGAGAAGGGAAATAAGGAAAGGAGAGAACAGTTTTTAGAAGTTGAAAAAAAAGAGAAGATGGAGAGAGGAGAGAGGAGAATAAGGAGGAGTGGGTACAGGAGGTGTATAGAATGTTTTTAAAGAGAAGCCGATGTATACTGTGTGTATCTGTGTGTATAAGGATGAATGTGTGTGTGTATCCATCTTTATCTGTATGTTTCACCATTAGGACACGTGTCATTTTAACACCCCTTCAGATCAGCACCGACACATCGGCTTTTGGGGTATTGTCTCCATAAAATGTAATGATCATATTGGCTGGATTATGGTGTGTGGCCCTTAACACATGTAATAGCACATACATGACACATACATGACACACACTCCATGTATCCATCACATTGCTGCAGAGATAGCGCTCAGAGACTTTGGCAAACACATGAAACACACGGGGAGGTGTATGTACCACAGACAGGCTGTGCCCTGCATACATATAAGCTGTGCCATCATACCGGGCACATGCCAGCAGATGCTCACTTTAGACACCAAATCCCATAATTAGAAGGACTGAACACTGAATTACAGGGCAGAAATGGAAAATATTCACCAAGGTTGTGTTATTTTGTTTTTCCATGGCATCATACAGGGTACAGTAGTTGGGACCAGGGTTGAATTTCTATTGCCTTGGCATTGTATGACAGACAGGTGACGGTTTGTACTATGGACCCATCTATCTAGATTCTAGCTGCATTGTGTTAGCTTCATGGAGGACATTACCTGTTCAGAACACTCAGTATCACCGAATATTGTGCCTGACCCACCAAATATCATATCCTCAACCCCATTCCAGGACAAGGTTCTCCTATAAAAACCTTTCCCAAAGCCAACCAAAGATTTCATTCAATTTTGTAAACCTTACCTAAATTTTGGCCATTCCCTCCTTCCCCACCTCTACCGATCCCCTTCTACAACACCAGATATTAACCCCCCATCATTAACCCCTCCAAGGCTCCTATATTCCAATCGTCTCCCACTCTTTAGGAAGCTCACCAGTAAGCAAAGGCTGATTCAATAACTAAAAGAGACTTTGCCAAATTTGAAGAGCAGCATCACCTCCCACAGACCGGAGGGGGGAAATAACAAGCTTCCATTGTAAGTGAAGATCAGTGTCTGATCAAAGATTACTAGGAGGAAAAAATGCAATATAAACCCAAACCTATGAAAGGCTATCCATAGCTGCAAGGTTACAGCATTTGCATTGCCCAGGGTGCAAAATTTGTATTATTTGGCAACGTTCACTCCAATAGCCCAATGCCCCCCATCTCTTGCAGGTGTCGCAAAACCTTCCATCATGCACACCTCACAGCTCATTATTTTTGGAGCCCACCAAGCCTCGGACCCCTCCCTCCTCTCCAGGTAAATCTAAACACAAAAACATAAAAAAGCCCAGCTGTGCCCAAAGTCATGTACAGCTTTCAAATCCCCATCTCACTTCTGGTCCTTCTTCCCAGCCTCAAACAGGTCCAGCTCTGGCATTTTCCATATCTGCAGCCACTTTTCAATAAACACAACCCATCATATCCAAAGTAAAAAATAAAACAATACCCAAAACTTCTGCAAAAATAAAAAGAAATTGTCTGAATGTAAAGCTTACCTCCTAGGAGATGCATTTATCCTCTTTTACATTTGCCTGGTGCTTGGTGGAGGAAATAAAAGCCAGCAAAGGACAAATCCAAGTCCTCTTCTCTCCGAATGGGAATATTTAGATAGAAATTGCAAAGCAGCAGCAAAACCTGATGAGGTGGAAGCTTGGGTTTCCTCCTGATACAGTACAGTATATCCACAGCATTTGCAGCTGATAAACCAACACAGATTATTCCACCCTTTGATTTTTTTTTCCCTTTAAAACACCAGAAAGCCTTTATGGATTTTGCATGGTGCAGATGGCAGACCTTTACCTTTGGGGCATTGGGGGGATGCAGAAAGACCCCAATGCACAGCCAGGGAGAAGAGCTCCAGTAGATGTGCTGTTATCCTTGTGAGTGCGATAGATGGCAGAGCCCTCCACAGCTCAGGAAAAGGAGAATACACATCCAAGCAGCTTGGGCTTTTTAATTTTTTTTAAGCATCCCTTCTGATAATTAAAATCAATGTGGCTTTGCTGCAAATCTACAGAAACGGGTTAGCCACATATAATAGAGAATAATAAAAAAAAGAAACATTACAAAATGAATGCAAAAAACAAAAAAAGAAAATTCATGAAGAGGAAAAAAAAAGGAAGCTTGTGCTCCAGCAGATTGGCTGTAATTCTGTGGCAAGGCTACTGTCCTGATAATCCTTTGCGTAATAATAGAAACTTAAGCTTGTGTAGACACTGGCTGACATGCCAAATCCTCAGATCAACACTCAACATTGGTGGGATGGAGACATGTCACTGGAGAGAGGAAAAGAAGGAGAGGAGGGAGGAGGAGGAAGGAGAATTCTGCATTCAGGAGCTCCAGCTCTCTACTAACAGCACAGGCAACATTGACAGGCATGTAAAGCACTTATTTGTTTTTAATGAGAAGCCTGGCAATGGAAATCATTTATTAATATTATTACGCATTATTTATATAGCACCGACATATAATGCAGCGTTGTACAAAGTCCATAGTCATGTCACTAGCTGTCCCTCAAAGGAGCTCACAATCTAATAACCCCACTGTTTCATTGATACACCCTAAGGGCAATTTCTTTATTTTATTTTTAAGGGGAGGCCAATGAACCTGTTTTTTTGTTTTTGGAATGTGGGAGGAAAATGATCACCACTGAGCCACTCTGCTGCCTGAGAATAAAACTTTGAACTATTCTAATCTATTCCACATCTGTATTCTGGAAAAGGCAGCTTTATTATTCAGATCTAGGGAATCCCCTTTTCTTGGCATCCAATGCAGATCTCCTGGTCCCACAAGAAGTAGGTGGGATGGCAATGGCTGTCATATAACCCAAAGTTGGACCAGTTCAGGACCACAGACTGGAAGGATCAGGCTTCAGAATGTCTTATGATTTTATTATTCCATGCAGAGTTCTGGGTTTATAACTGCACTCCGCATGCATGTCTTTTAAAACACTTATTTGTTTTTAATGAGAAGTGTGGCAATGGAAATAAATATTATTATTATTACACAGTATTTATATAGCGCCGACATAAAATGCAGCGCTGTACAAAGTCTATAGTCATGTCACTAGCTGTCCCACAAGGAGCTCACAATCTAATAACCCCTCCATGTTATTGATACACCTCAAGGTCAACTTCTTTTATTTTAGGGGGGAGCCAATTAACCTAACTTCATGTTTTTGGGATGTTGGACGAAACCAAAGTACCCGGAGGAAATCCGCACAAACACGGGGAGAACCTGCAAACTCCATGCAGATAGTGTCCTGGCCGAGATTCCAACCTGGGACCCAGCGCTGCAAAGGCCGGAGGGCTAACCACTAATATAACCATTAATAAAAGTATTATTACAGCAATATTTGTCTTCTTTTCAGCACTCAAGGATCTGAGGTTCAGCAGCTGGGTTCCTCCAGGTTGCATGACAGCTGCTGTTGCTCCTCTCTTTTTCCATGAGATGAGGCTGTCATGGACACGCCCCTTGGAGGGCATCACCCAATAACATGGGTTTAAAGGGCGATGATGCTGGGAGATTATGACCTCAACAGAATGAAGAGCGCCCTCTGTGGCTGCAGGAAAAGAGGATCAAATACATTAAGTGACCAAGAAGACGGCTTTTGTATTTCAGTTTGAAGAATCCGTAACTATATTGATTTCAATCATCCCTTCTTTTCCTCCTTTATTGTTATTATTAAACAGGATTTATATAGCGCCAACATATTACGCAGCTCTGTACATTAAATAAGGGTTGCAAATGACAAACAAATACAGACAGTGACACAGGAGATGAAGCTGACCCTGCCCCGAAGAGCTTACAATCTAGTGAAATGTTGATCTATGAAACGTTGATGAAATTATTAAATAAAATTTTCTGTTTTTATTATTTTCATACCTGACTAAGGATCCAGTTACCCCATTACTAAAGTTGTACACAAATGCTAGATTGTTGTTACCAGTGCCAATTGTTTGTGAATATGTCGGGTGAAAATTGAGCATCTGTATGGCTTTCCCCGGATATTATGCAGAGATCCAGCAAGATGGATTGCTATTAAAACCACTGTTATTTCCAAATGTCCTCCCCCTCTATCTCTATAGAATGGACAACACGTCTGTACAAGGCTTATTTATTCCTACAGTCTTAATAATGATAATTTACAATTGCTATTGTTTGCACACAACTCAAGTCTTTGCAATCCTGACAGGCTGTGGCTGGTTGGAGGAACCATTCAGAGGTTGCTGGAGGTTTGAGCAGTTTGTACCTCTCAGGTCAGTTTATGTGACCCCAATGACCTTTTTGGCTATCTGTAAGGGTGACGTTTTTCTCAATGGCTAGCAATGTATTATTATGATTATTGTTATTATTATTATTATTATTATTAAACGGGATTTATATAGCGCCAACATATTATGCAGCGCTGTACATTAAATAGAGGTTGCAAATGACAGACTAATACAGAGAGTGATATAGGAGGAGAGGACCCTGCCCCGAAGAGCTTACAATCTAGTAGGTTGGGGAATTTCACACACAATAGGATGGGAGATATGTAGTGGTGGGAAGTAGTGGTGGTTTCAAATGACAGAAGAGATGGGTAGGCAAGTTTGAAAAAATGGGTTTTGAGNGCTCTTTTAAATGAGCAGAAAGTAGGAGCAAGCTGAAAAGGATGAGGAGACCATTCCAGAGAGTTGGGGCAGCTCTAGAAAAGTCTTGTATCCGTGCGTGTGATGAGGTTATGAGTGAGGAAGTCATTAGTAGGTCATTGGAGGAGCGGAGAGAGCGGCACGGGGAGTATTTTTTAACCAGGTCAGGAATGTAAGTGGGACAATAACTGTGTAGGGATTTGAAGGCAAAGCACAGGAGCTTAAATTTGATTCTAAGGTGAAATGGAAGCCAATGTAGAGATTTGCAAAGAGATGCAGTGGAATAGGAGTGGTGGGAAGGATGGATGAGTCTGTAAGAGGCATTCATCCCACTGACCATCACACTAATGTACTTTGATCTGCAGATATAGTATCTATAGATCTCTAAGTTATTTTAAGAGTTTCCCCATTATAAAAAGGTTTAGAAACACTGGATGATGCTGAATGTTCTCCAGCTGGGAAAGAAAGTGGGCTCTAAATGACTTTCTGCAGCTTCTAATGCACATTATGAGAAGCTCACAGCATGCAGTGAAATCAGAGTAAGCTATTTTATAATAGAACACACGTCTATAAAAATGTGCAAGACTGCATATTCAATGAAGGGGAGGCTGGTGGGCAGGTACACCCTTCCTTTGGTCTCACCCTTTACCTACACAATGGACCTAATTCATCAAACTCTTCAAAATTAGAGAGGATAGACAATCATGGAAGAACCTGTGTGATCCAGCAAACTGGATCTGGTCTAGAATTGAAACCATTTGCCAAATATTATCAAATGATTTTTAAGAAATGCATTCCAGGTTTGCTGGATTAACCAGTTTCTCTTATGATAGTCTATTTTCCCCAGTCTTGGAAAGCTTTAATGAATCAGATCCATTGTAAATGAAACAAACAATGATAATATATTGTGATTAAAACAATGCAAATATATGTTTTTCCACCATGTATTTAGCTACTTGGCCACAGTTCATTTTTAATACAGTTCCATCAATGTGTTCTCATTAATAACAGTTCTGCTGGCAAGCTGTGTGTGTGACGTGCCCACTTTGGTGTAGGCACTGCCTGTTAATTAAAGTCACTGCACGCTTCTGTGTGTTTATAACTGCACTCTGCGCTATTAATCAGATACAAAGCTGCCAGGTGGATGGAGCCTCTTATGATGGGAAGGATTTCTCACTGGCAGTCTGAATCTACAATTCTCCTTCCTCGGCTCAGTCCGGTGTTACTAGGAAAAAAAGAGAAAATAAAACACAGAAGGAGGAGCATGGATGTATGAATGCTATAAATGTACATAACGTGGATATCCCAGATGGAAAATAATATTTAGAAATGCATCCAGAAGGGATTTCTGATTCTCGTGCTCTTCATCCAAGCATAGCCATCCTCTAACAAGATGCTTTTGTCCTGCAAACACCAAATTGGTTATTGGTTGGTGCTGCTCTGGATTGGCCTAAAGGTAGGAGGGCAAACTAGGTAATTGCCCTGGTCCCCAGTTGGCAAAATAGTTGGGGGTACTGGTTTGCTGTGCATATGGGGCCCCCACTATAATTGTCCAGGGTCCAGTTTTGTATAAACCTATCTCTAAGGCTGCCACGATCTTCTGGATAGGTGAATCTATGTTTGGCTTCTTCTACCACTGCTCTCCAAGGTTCTTCTACATACTCTACATGTGCAAAAAATAGGCAGACACCCACTGAAGTTATTTAATTTGAGGTTTCCAGTAAGAAAAAAGGATATGCTAACCAGGCAGTACGCATTTGTCCTGATTAATATTATTATTAATAAATTTAATACCAGTATTTATATAGCGCCAACATATTACGCAGCGCTGTACATTAAATTGGGGTTGCAAATGACAGACAGACACAGAGAGTGGCACAGGAGGAGAAGACCCTCCCCCAAAGAGCTTACTATCTAAAAGGTAGGGAACATCTTTTTTTCTCTCATCCCACATTGACCAAGATCAGCTTCATTTCTTTCCAATTATTTTAAACCCTGACGAAGTGAGACCTATTAAGTCCCTTGAAATGAGTAACATTTTAATGTTTACTATATAAAATCTATTTTGTGAACTACAAAACATGGCACTTTCCTTACCACACAAGTTCAGATAAGATACATGCCAGCCTTCAGCCATCATCCCTGGGAGAGTTATCCATAGGAAAACATTGGGGATACGCCCCTGGGTGACACAGGATTATCTGGGGTGCAAAGTCTAAGTGTCTCCTGGTCTTCACCAGATTACCATGCAAAGGGTCATGGGCTGGTGACCCTGGTGGTCACTGGACTATTTTTGTCCACGGAGAACACCAGTGTGCCGCCCCTAGGCTCTCCCTATCAGGGGCGAATGGAAAGGGGAGTACCACTGTAGGAACAGTCAGGGATCAGGTACTAAATAGGCAGAAAACTAAGTGGGAAACAAAAGTGGCAGGCTAGGGTCAGGACTAGGAAGCTGATTAGAAATGAGGTCAAGATGATCCATGGTCAGACAGCAAGCAAGAATCAAGGTCAAGGCGGTCTGAGGTCAGGTGGAAAACAAAAAGTCATGGTCAGGCCAAGGTTAGGTATCCAGAAGGACAAAGAGGCTGGCAGAGTCATAGGTAACATGCTGAAAATCCAGCAACCAGTGCCTAGGTCTGGAGAGGTTTAAATAGGCCAAAAACTATGTCTATGTCTGACTATGTCTGCTACATCTTTCAGGGCTTTTTTTATGCCATATTGCAATAAATATCCTGTCCTTTTTTAATCTAAGATGAGAAATGGACATAAATTTGAAATGTTATTTGAAAACTAAAAGGATTTAGACACCAAAAAAACATGTTTAGTTATTAAAATAATCTCAATGAAGTGCAATGTGACAGCTGCTGCCAGCCTGAATCAGCTGTCAAAGTGCATTTGCATCTGTGAGGCTTAGTGACAGCTGAAAAGCCCCGTCATTGGATGTCGCATGTGCCATGGTGATGATGTGCCTGGGGACTGTAGTTCTCAGTTAGATGGACCACTGGGTCGCAGTTGCAGGTTGGTCTTAGGAATGACATTGGTAATAGCCTTGGTATAAGACATATGTCTAAAGACATTTTTGTCCAAAGAAAAGGCAAATTACCCCCTTCCCCGAGGCAACTGACAGTTTTTTTATTCTAAGAACCAATATAGGATAAAGGAATTGCACAGCTTGAAGAATTATTACCATTTCCAATCATCATTGTAGACCACTGGGTGTCAGGGACAGTTTGGTCTTAGAAATAGACATGTGCACGGCTACTCTTCCCACAAAACATTCTCTCAGCTCGTTGTGTGTTTTTTAGGATTAGCTTTTACATACTTTTTCTTCTAACACTTATCAGTAAAAATTTAAAACCAATGTTGCGTGGATTGAATGGTGCCAGTGCACTTTAATGTAATAAATAGCACATCTTTTATACCATACTTGTACAGGTTTGATGCTATTTGGTCTTCTCAACACATAGGTTGAGAACATTCTCCTTTCCTCTTTTGATCAGTCTCAGATCTGCATTTCATTGTCTTACATACCTCATCCTTCTTGTCCTGAGAGGATTCTCCACTAGGGAATCTTTGAGGGAATGTCTTATTCTCTGCTTTATAAATAGGCCCCCCTGTGTTGCTTCCAGATTAAAAATTAGAAGTTCCTCTGTAATCCAAACCACAATCTATCTTTGGTGCCAAACCCAGTCACCTATTAGGGGCAACCTACTTACCTGGGACAATGTTACCAGGACACTTCAGAACTTTAAAGAGAACTTATCATCATATAGTTACAAAATCTGAAAAAATAACACCAATCCATCACATTAAACAAATAGGTGAAAAAACTGCTCAGAGTTTTGGCATGAGGACTAGGAGAAGGCATTACAACATCTCTATGAGGAATTGTCTCCTGCTGTTGGCCAACAAGAGTAACACAAAGCCCAAAGTGAAAGTGATTATACCGGGGTCATACAGTGCCGAGATCTGTACTGAAAGTATTTTTCTTCTCTCTCTTTTCCATTCTCCCTCCCAATATCTTCTCTCTCTCCCTCCCCTCTTCCTCACTTTTTGTTCCCTCTATCTCTTTCTTTCTCTCTTTTCTTTCTGTTCCATCCTCTCCCACCCTACTCACTCTCTCCTTCTCTCTATCCTATCTCTCTTCTCCCTGTCTCTCTCCCCTCTCCCATTCTCTTTTCTTTTTCTTTCTTTATCACTCCACTTTACCCCCTATTCTCCTTTTACCCTTTCCCTCCCTCTCTACTCTCTCTACTCTTCATCTTCTCTTTCTTCTCTTATTCTGTCCCCTACTCCTCTCTTCCTCTCTATTTCTCTCTTTTCCCATCTTTTGCCCTCACTCTTTATTTCTCCTTATTTCTCTCTCCCCTCCTTCTCTATCTCTTCTTACCCCCCACCCCCATCTCCCTTTCCCCTATACCTCTCTCTTTTCACTTTCTTTTTTTTTTTTGGTAGAGCACCTTTATTGGGGTGTGTAATAGTTTCAAAGCCTGGTTTTGGGGGGTGGCACAAGCTAGCTGGCCGAGAGGAGTTCAACATATCAATAGTCAGACTAGCAGCCTTCTATTGCAAAGGCTTCCCTGGACCAGTGAACCATGGTGTTTTTATTCTTAATAATCAGTTACAGTATAATCCAATGATCATAGAGATAAGTTTCTTTCTTTCCAGAATCATATCTGTATATAATTCTTTTGGTTTTAGAACTTCATTTCCTAAAGGAAGACATGGATAAATTGAAGACGTCCTATATCAATAGAAATGTTCTTGGTCCTATTCATCATCTATCACCTTTTTAAATGTATACCATATGCATTAACAAATAGGGCTTTTGAAACCTTCACTTTTTATATTTATTCTGCATGGCAGGAGCTGATGTTGCCCTTTAACTATGATAAATATAAAGAAAGGTTTACTAAAGACTGCAGAGCAAATGTGGTAAATCTGTGAAGTTTTAACTTTTCTTGTGGGAGAGGAAAAAAGTTTTATTTAAATTAAAATTAGTTCTCTTGCCTGCAGCTAAACCGAGTATGTAATTATTATTTTATTGAATTTAATTCCTAAAATACAACAGGGAGCGCGCCCCTGCAATTTGTACGTTGAGAACTAAAGTCTTCATTTCAAGCTAAAACTTTTTAAAACTAAGATCGATCATCGGTTTCTTAGTCATCTCTGACTGGGCTAAAAGAAGTCCATTCCATCATAAAATGGAACTTTCAGAATGCGAACGATGATGAATGGGCTTTGTTAGGAAAACATGTTTGGATGTCCATTTTATGGTCAATTGTATGGGGATATGCTCCAAATGACGGAGATCATATTTTTCCAACGAAAGCTTCAGGTAATGTTACAGCATGCAAAGACATAGTAGATAGCTCAACTGTCCATCCATACGACATCAACCCTACTGGACATCTTGAGTGTTCTCCGGGTCTTCAAGTCAAACAGCAATACCTGACCTCACAAATGGATACAATTTTCCAAAATCCTAGGAAAAAACTCCCAAAACAATGGCTGTTATAGTTTCAAAGAGGAAAACTACTTATTAGTGGCTATTGTCAGGTGTCCACCAAACGTTCTTTGGTGCAAATAAAAATCAGATTCTGTATTTTCATTAAAGGAAAAAGGGGAATTCATGTTCTAATATGTATTGTATCTTTCACCCTGTATGTTCTGACTGTCCTGCCATTTACCTCCCTGTGAGTCCTTCTCGTTCCACAATTCCTTTCTTGCTGGGGGCACCTCTGCTAGGGTGATGGGCAGGTATCCTGGGGACCACTGGGCTCTTTGCTGTTAGGTGTCACCAGGTCATGTCCCCTGGGGTCACCACACAAAAGGGTGGATCAGCAGAGGTAGACTTTTTGATAACAAACAGATCAGAGAGAAAGGAGTCATGGAAAGGAGTCATAATGTTCGTGAGGTCAGGGCCGGCAGCTGGGAAGGTGACTTCATTATCCAGGTAGCAGGTCATGGGGCAGGGAAGGCAAACTCGTTACCCAGGTAGGAGGTCGGGGCAGGTAGCAGTCAAGAAAAGGCATTAATCAGGCAGGAGGTCAAGGCAGGAAGCAGTCAAGGCGACATAGTTAATAAGGCAGGAAGTCAGGGCAGACAGGCAGGCAATGGGATGTTGTTAACCAGGCAGGAGGTCAGGGCAGGGGGCAGAAAGACAGTGCCAGTAACCAGGCGTGAGGTCAGAGCAGGGGCAGGCAAGGCGATGTTAGTAACTAGGCAGGACGGCAGGGCAGGAGACAGGCAGTGTCAGTAACCAGGCAGTAGGTCTAGGCAGGTGGCATTCAAACAGTAAACAGGTACAGGATAGGTGAGAGCCAGGGAGTGTCCCAATCACTAAGAAGCCAGTGCAATGTCACAGCACCGAGAACCTCTAACGCAGAGGTCCCTGTCCCTTTAAGCTGACCCTGCCCCCCCAGCCAAGGCACCCAGACAGCTGACTGCCACCAGATCCACCAGGTTAACTGATACCTGCATTCACAAACATCTGACATAGGTCGGGAAACTTTCCAAACACTGTATAGATAAAAAGATATACAGAGACAGATCCTGTTGATCGAGCACCAGGTCGGAGTACTGAGTTCCATGTATAGATGGTTAATGAGTGTCAGGTGTGCAGACTACAGACACTATTTAGGTGCCACAAACTGTCTAAAGGTGGCGATGCAAAGTGATTTCAGGAAATTCAAATCTTTTTTAGAGGTTCTAGCCATGGCTAATCTTCATCAATATGCAGCTACAGGCAGATTGTTGGCCCATAAAGAGAGAAAAGGAAAACATCAGCAACCAGGAATTTTTACTTCCTGCCTGGAGAGACACTGAAAAAACAAAATGCTTGTTATCATTGACCTAAAATAAACATTACTGGTCTGTTTACTTCAAGGTCCATGAGAAGAGACGTTGACTTGGGAGCTGTGCACATGGTTCTAAGTCTGGTAACTATCAACATCAGGTTATTTGGTGCCATTGGTTCATTATAAGCAGTTCATCTATTATCTGAATTTTGGGTCAGTAAAGGTGCTGATTGTACTATCTAACATACAGACAGCCAATGGCATGAGATTTTAAGTAATATCATCTTAAAAATATAACAAGAGCAAGCAAGCAAAAATGTAAATGACGCTTCAAAAATGACTTGATGAACAGTCACAATGGTAACTTGGAATATGTTCCTGATGAAGACACAATCCATTTTGCCTGTAAGTCACCAGGGTAGCAACTGAAAAGTTCACAGACCGGTGTCCGGAGCCATTCTCCCCTTTCTGCTTATTCTCCAGATGCTACTTTTTAATTTAAAATTTCAATTGTCATCCTCTGATCTACAATTTAATTTCCAGATAGCCTGAGGTTATAGAATGAGCACAGCATTTGTGCGATGCTTCCGTGCGCGGCCGCCAGTCCCAGCAGCTGATATACCCAGTAACTGTCTGATGGCTTCTGTTCATTTCTGTATTACTCGCCTTCCAAAATGTCCTGTATGTGCTGTGCACAATATTCTGGAAACACCGTCTTTCTCTTTATTGGGTCAGAATTATTCTGGAAATGTGTCAATTTGGTACCAAATAATGTTTTGCCACCAAAATCTATCCTAACATCCATCTCTAGTAGCAGGTAGTGGGGATTATTCCAGTCATTTACCTTCCATCTGGAAGTGTTAAACCTTAGAGGTACCATAAGTAGTATTTCAAGTGCTTCCAGTGGACTCCACACTCTGCTTCCATCCAGTTGTCCTGCTTGGGGAAACAAAACCACTAGGGGCACTATACATCGCTCAGTGGTAGTGCGAGCCTTAAGAAGGGCCAAGGTACAGAATCTAAGCAAGACCCTGATCTTCTCCAGAGCCCCTATTGGCGAGGATGTTGCACTGCAGACTCTTACCAGGTTGCAGTCTTTGGGCACGCCAGGGCGGGCAGAACAATGTACAGTACTAAATCAACAGGCAAGTAAATAGTCAAAGAAGGCTGGGGTCATAGAAGGCAGCAAACAAGCCAGGTCAGAAACAAAGCCAGGGATCAAGTAATAGATATAGGTGCCACTGACACAGAAGCCACTGAAGACACATGGAACACAGGACACCCAGTAAGAAACTGGAGGCACAGGTGACACAGGGGCCACAGAAGACACATGGGAACACAGGAGACACAGGGATACACTGAGGAAATGGGTGATTTGCAAGACATCAAAGACACAGGGGAATGCAGGAGACACAGGAAGACACTGGAACAGAAAGACAGGAAATGCACAAGGAAACAGGCAGGGGAACAGTAGACTGGACAACACCGGCTAGAACAGGAGCTGGACTGGGAAAACAACCTGTCAGTAAGCAACAGAGGAGGAATCAGTTCAGCAGAGCTTGGGACTCAACAGTAGAGGAGACACATTGCTAGAACACTAACGCCGTGTCTGAGCCAGCTAAATAGCCAAAGGCTAATAAAAGGCTATTTCCTGATTGGCCAGAAGGAGGGGTGATGCTGATAAATCTTGGAAAAGAAGGCACACCCGCAGAGAGAACTGCCCAGGTGAGAGGCGCCAACAGAGAAAGGAAGAGGCAAATGTGACACTAACAAGTCCAGATTGGCCACTTGGTTACTTCCTTCCCTCCTTACAATAAAGGGGTTTTGGACCTGCAAGGTGGAAGATGATGTCAGTGCTTGCAGAAGAGGCTGCAGGGGGATTTGTTCCGCAGAGGTGGAGCTTGCACAAGACAATAAATAAAATAATAAAATAAAATCTGTTTACATTCTCCTAGAAGTATATTAAGCAGCTAGCAGTTTTGGAATTAAGTTTTTAATTAAATCTAAATACAATTACTAAAAAGTCTTTATGGCTCGGCATGGTCTTGGAGAAACAAGCTGCCTCCTCCAACATCAGGGGTATCAGGGTCAACCACAACAGGCAGGTACAAAGGTCAATAAGTGAAAGTCATTGTAGTGTGACACTGGGAGTGATGTTGCAGGGCTATTTTTCCATGGCCATTGGTCCAGCAATTCTGAAATGGGGGATGAACATGTCACATGATCATTGGAAATAACATAAAATGTATTTCAAGAAAAACGTGAAGACTTCTAGCTCACCAATATAGTGCTAGGCCATCCCTACAAATTTATATTTGGTTTATCTAAACTTTGCATTTCGTTTGCGTAATTCATTAGCTTAACGTCAGATAATTTCCAAAAATGTTATTACAAATGTCATGTGAGAACATGGAAACCACAAGTGTCATTTGTATGAACCAAGATGAAGTGATATTGCCCAAAGCCAAAGTTCACCTTTTGCCTTTAGAAGAAATGTTATTTCCCTTCAACATTACTTTGTGTCACAAAAAATGGTATATAAAATAAAAAGATCTGTAAATATTAGGTATATCAGTAAAAAAGATATATTCCCCAATCTGGAGCTAGATATTGATGTGATGTCCTGAGTTTGGCCAGGGTCCCACTGAGTTGGCTGGGTCCTGGACCTTAATGGATAATGGTTTGATTGTATTTATACAAAATATATTCAAAAGTATGTCCCTGTCATTCCAAATGGTGGGATTGCAGTGTGTCCATTGAAAGGACTGCTAATACTACAACATAGAAAATACGATATGATTCTGTCCTTACTATATGGTCTTAGATAATACCGCCACCTCTTTAAAATGAGTAAATAAAGAGTTAGACGGTTAGAGAAAAGAGGTTTGCAGCTACCAAGATTGATTGCAAGGCTTAAATATGTATTTTTGCATAGAGGATCAGTACATAATTACATACATTTATCAAAATGTTGTCACCTAAATCCTGTTTGCCATTTCACAGGACCTGGATATTTGATAGACTATACATACGTACTATCAAGAAAAACACACAAGGGAAAATAGGGGGGACCGTATTTCGCTGTGTATAATCCGACACGTTTCGTCACGGGTAGGCTTCTTCAGGGATATGTTGATTAACAGGCTTTACGGTGTTCCAATGTTGAAAAGTCAAGTATGTGAACAACCCACTAAAGTAGTATTGGTGGGTGGTATACAGGATATTAGAAGACTCATCTTAATAAATTCGGGGGTATGTCATCCATATTCAGAGAAAGTACATTCATCCATTCATGTTCATTGTTTAGTAGTATACGGACAGGGCTTAGCCTTCCAGTTCCTTGTTGCAAGGATTATTGCAGACCAATAACGACAGGTGTCTCCAAAGAGTTTCAGGTTGCAGAGTTCTGCAGTGGCTTGATAATCCTTGTTGATCAAAGTGCAGTCTCACATTTATGTGGAAGCAGCCGAGAGGGCTGTGTGATACAGAAGCGCAAAGACATTTGAGACAATTGTGTCCCTCCAGCCTTGTGGTCACAGTTTATTGAAGACCCTTCCATTGTTATACAACAGGCTCCTCTCTAACGCTTAGCTTGCCAACCAAGTAGTCAGGGTGGTTCATGAACTGCCCCGTTGACCACTAACCAATGGGACATACTGCACACTGGGAACCTGAAGCAAATCAGATGTTTTCCTGGCCAACCAAGCAGTAATCATTGGCTCCACGTCAGTGAATATGACTTCCCACAGGTTGAGCAAACCTAATTTTCTAAATCTTAAACTAACCAAACTCGAGGATGTTTCCCCATCTTTTGAGTTACAGACCAATAACCATCAGAATCAACAATTACAGCACTCAAGTTTTTCACATACCAGAGTCACTTTATCTTATTTAAAGGTAAAATGATCCTATAAAGTGAGCCTGTCATTCCATCCAGCATTGCTGGCAAAGCACCTCCCAAGACTAAATTGAAGGAGCAGCAACCATAGCTTCCTTTGAGTAGTAAATAGGAAACATCATTGAGGTTCTCATATCTTCAAATCACAGTTCCGTATATTTTAAGTGTTATTGTCTCTGCTTGAAATCCTGATGAAGAATCTCCTTTATAACCCCTGAAACGTGTTGGTTTGTTAACTGACTTTTTTCCATATTCTGACCTAAATTTTCTCATTAGTTTGGTGGATACAAAGCAAAATGTTTTATGGTTCAATATATTTTTAATAAATAAATACATTGATTTTTATTAATCAGAGCAGAGCAAACAATAGACAAGAGATGCACACTTATTGGAAGAGTCACTGACTCGGCATCAAAAAATGCCAGGAAAAAAGTGGCATAAGCCAGAGATTGGTTACATCTCACTGACGTTATACCAGTACAGGAAGGTCTGGAAAACTGTTTGCTCGCCATAAATACAGTTAGTCAGGTTGAAAAAAGACATAAGTCCACCAAGTTCAACCACTAGGGAAATAAACATATCCCAGATAAAAAAAAAAACCTATAAACATAGTTGATCCAGAGGAAGGCAAAAAAAACCTGGTACAATTTGCTCCAATAGGATAAAAAAATTCCTTCCTGATCCCATGAGGCAATCGAATGTTCCCTGGATCAGCAGTCTCTGTTATCTTTACTTTAAAGCTTTAATCCCCAGTTATATTCTGTGCTTCCAGAAATCATCCAGCTTTTTCCTACAGCAATCTATAATAGTTACTGAAACGCCTTCCTGAGGGAGCAGATTCCACATTTTCACAGACCTTACAGTGAAGATTCCCTTCCTTATCCGGAGTTTAAATTTATTTTCCTCCAGATGCAAAGAGCGCCCCCTTGTGCTTTGTAATGACCTTACAGTGAATAATGGGTAAGAGAGTTCTCTATATGGACCATTTATATATTTATACAGGGTGATCATATCCCCCCTTATATGAGTTTCTTCATTACTTTTACTAAATTGTTCATTTACCTAAAAATACTTAAAACACAAATAAACTATTATCTAAAACAAAAGGTAATTTTTCAAAGTAGAATTTTAGGACAGGGAGACATTTGCCTGTTTTGATTCAAGTTCTTTGACATGTGCATTAAATATTGTTTTTGTTTATCCACCGGCTTTTACCTTATGAGCAGCCCAAAACATGCTCCTTGTTTTGTTTCTATTGTTTGTATTTATTTAACAAATTTGCTTCAATTAGGATGAGTCCACAGGTAGTCCCCAGGCTAAGGACATCCGACATACGGACGCCTAGATAAGAACGCAGCTTCCCTGCTCGCTGTGTGCAGAATGGAGGCTTGGAGGGGTGAGGGGGTGGTTTGAATGAATCTTTTGGCAATCACAGCTGAGGTTGTGAGTGATCTTTGGGTGAGCTCCTCCTGGAACATTTTGTAACTCTTTAATGACCAGGACAAACTCTGCAGTTGTTATTTTTCGCATATCAAAGCACAGCTTGCTCCAGAAGTTAATGAATGTCTAGGCTCCATAAAGTTTTTTTTGCTTTATTATTAACTCACATTGAAGATTTTATACAGTAACTGACACCACACTGCCTAATATTATGTTGAGACAAACATCTGTCCTAATTGCATTTAATAAAATAATGTACCTGTACATGTACCTATGTTGACTGTTTTAAACAACTTTTTGGGGTGTGGCATCATATAGATATTAAATGAAGGGCATTTGGAAAGTATTTTTCAGGATTCTTTTTTTACTAACAGATTTTTTTAAATAATTCGTTTTTAGGTAATCCAAATCAATTTTTGATTCCCCTTCACTAATACATGAATAGACCGTCAGCAGGTTTATAGTCATGGATGAGCTAGAGAGAAAAAAACAGATTGAGCGTTCACTATATAGACAATAATTTCATAACACAATAATACAATTTATTAAACCACTAATAAAATAAAACACAGGCAGTGCAGGAAACCTAAAAAATATTACATATAAATGGTTAGATTACTGAAAGAAAAAAATGTCATTAGTCTAATGCAGTATGTATAGACTTCACATCTTTATTAAAATATTCAGACAGTGTCCTCAATAAGTGGAATTACTAAATTCAGCTCTGCTAATATTTCTGCAAAATATATCCAACTCAAATTTCAACAACTAATAGGCAAAGCAGAAATATGATACATATTTGCAAATCAGCATCATATACAGCTTTAAGGCATCCCAACCATGTTTATTAAATGATTTGTGTATTTTCTATTTTACCCAGAAAGCGACATTCATTTTTTTGATTTTTTTCCGTTACGTGGTACTCAAGTTAAGTAAAAAGAGCGGCCCGATTAAGGTTTATAAAAAGTAGTTTTTCTATTAGCCCTAAAATATATAAAAACTAATGTCTGGCTCCCCATGTCTTTTTCGGGTGAATATAAAAACAACTGTTTAAAAAAGACACATGAAAAGTCAGACATTTCCATAGACAACATATACCAAAGCAAAAATGAGAAAATCTAGAAAATTGGAAAAAAATTCATTCTCTTCATGTGACGTTCTGGCTAACACTGAAAAGTCGTTTAAATAACATGCTTGGGATGCCTTAAAGCTGTACATGGTGTTAATTTCTTTTTCTATTAAAGAAAAAAGTTGAGGGGTTCCCTTTAACTTTTAGGAATCTATTCTGTTTATTCGGCCCCTGGTTCTGCATTCCAGGCAGGCAGGGTTTTCATTGAAGAAGGGACATCACCTTTATTATTTTGGAATGCAGAACTTTAGTTTCACTTTAAGGGTTTGATCTATATATCTATATATACTGAGCTGTGGGTACTCAGTTCAGGATGATGGCATATGCTGGGTATTCCAGTGTTTTCTGGGTTAATTTAAGGGCTTAGCCCGCTATTTATACAAAGCTACATGTGCACAGGAGTTATCCTAGCCCGGCCAATGAAGATGGCCAAAAATCTGACACCTGGAAGAGAAGTGCCAATGACAGAGGGAGGACAGGTGAATGGAAATAAAAATTGGATCAGCAGATGTGTTTAATATATTAAAGAAGGAACATCACCTTTCCCTTCTGCAATAAAGCCCCTGCCTGGTTGCAATATTTTATATTTTGTTCCACTTTAAATGTCTGATCCCAGTAATAGCGCCCATGCTTTCTTCAGGATTTCCTGCGCGTAGGTAATCTGTAAATTACTGATAGAAGTTCAATGGGTTCATCATCCATTGATGAGTCATGAGATTGAAGCATGTGTCGAAAAATTCATCATGATATGTGACAATGAATCACGGCACACGTAAATCCATTATGAAATATCAAAATTAGTCGTATTATGCGTATTATGATGTACACAGACATTAATTTAAAAATGTATTGCAAAGCATGTTGAAAACATGCAACAAGGCACGTTAACACAAGTTGATATGTGTTTCAATGCATTTCAATTGATTTTAATGGTAAACACATTGGGGGAAAATTAATAGGGGTGAATCCATTTAACAAGTTTAAATGGAATTGGATTTATGGCGGGATATCAGACGACTTTTAATGTAAATTCTGCAAATGTGCTGCTCATCCCTGGTATTTAATATACTTGATATTGTAGATTAGTGATTCTCAAATTGGGTTTCACAAAACCTGAGGGTTCCTCCAGAGGTTGCTGGGGGTTCCTTGTGCAATGATCAGTTTGCGGCTCTTAGGTCAGTATAAGTGACGCCAATGATCTTTCTGGCTGTAAGGGTGACATTCTTCCCAATGGCCAGCAATGTAAGAGGAATTCTTCCCACTGTCCACCACACTAATATACTGTGATCTGTGGATATAATAATTATAGAAGGGATTCCCTGAAGACCTGACAGTTATTTCAAATGTTCCTCTATGTTAAAAAGGTCAAGAAACACTGTTATAATCAAAAGAAACCTTGAGCTTAAAATATAAATATAAAACTAAAAAGAGATTAAAAGCAAAATAAATAAATGTCTTTTAATGAAAAAGCAAAACAGGAGCAAATTCTTTGACTTCAATTGAATTCTTTTTATTTAAATGTCTCCTTTAAAATCATACATAAACCTCGCAATCAGCATCAATTTTATTTTTTTGTGCTGCATATTTATTGAACGTCTATAAAAAAAATTACATTGTCATTTTCTCTGCACATTGTCTTGCAGATGGCAGAATATTGACACCAGCACCAGAATTTTTTGTCATGACCCAGAAATGACCTCGCGGGATACAAAGCTATGCTAAGTAAATGATCATATTTGCAAATGAACCAAAATGACTTGTGGTATTTAAATTGTTATCTAGCGAATTCGTTACCAAACTGCAACTGATTACTTTCCTTATTAAGCCGCCGGATAATTAGCTGAATCAAAGTGTAATAAGTATGAACACAACAGTATAAAGATTACATAAACATTGGCTGCGGAAGGGATATCCCCTGGGCCGTGCTTCGCTCCCACATCTTCAGAAAAGATTGCTAAGTAGAGAGATTGTGCCCCGACATAGCACAAGAAAAAAAAAAACTGATATTAATACACTGCGGCAATAAAACTGCATTTCTGTGTTTGGACAATAAGCAGTCTTAATCTCAGATAAGCACTACGGAGTCCCGCTACTGCTGAACTACAATAAATAAATATTCCCAGTGGAAATTTAAGCTGTGTGACCCTTCTCAATATTTCTGCACAAGTCTTGACATATATTGTGAAGTTGTATATCCCTCAACAGCCGGAATATATAAAATGTGCCATCATCAAGGTGAGCTGATATGCAGAGGGCTGAAGATTAGTGGGCAGCTCTGAGAAGAATAAGCAAAGGGTAAAATAAATGATATGTAATATAACAATAAATATTGTGAGGGGTTAAGCTCAGGATCGCCTTTGTTGGGGTTAAAGGACACTTGTCTGGTTCATCCAACTCATATCACACACCGAGGTATAAGTGTTAAGCTGGCTTGCAGCCAGGTTTATTGAAGGTTGCATATAAAATAACAAAACAGCAAAAGAAAACCTTGCCTGTCCGGCACTTACTATACATCAAACATCCCTGTCTATCAGCTGGAGGGCTTCTCCCTGTCAGCTCAAAACCAAGCTTTCAGCAACCTTTTACTCAGGTTTAAGTTCACTCACACAGTCCACCTGGCTGTGTCTACAAACTGAGCTCTCTCCAAATAGAGCTGCACTGACACAAATCCCTGTCTGTTTCTCTCCAAGGCAAGCTGCACTGACACAAACCCCTGTCTGTGTCTCTCCAAGCCAAGCTGAGGACGCACAGACCCCTGTCTGTGTCTTTCCAAGTTAAGCTGAGCCTGCACAGACCCCTGTCTGTGTATCTCCAAGTTAGGCTCCTGACTGAGCTCCTGGCTCTGTGTTTTATCCCCACCCACAGTGTTTCTTCATTAATTATCTCACAGATGAGAGTCTTCCACCTGCTACTTCACACAGGAGAGGAATCTTGGGCAAATATACCTCACAAAAAAGAGGAATCCTGGGCAAATATATATCCCTTCCACCTCCAATCCTGCCTTGATGTCACAATATATATATGTGTGATGCCCTTTCTGCAATAGGCACTTTTACCTGTCTGATTGCTCTGAGGAATTGTTTGCACCAGGATACCGGAAATCCTGGTTTTCCCTGCAGTTTACGGCAGTGAATAAACTTCCAGATTTTCTTATGACATGCCAGCCTGGTCAATCAAGATGACCGAAGATCTTGTTCAAGAAGGAAGGAAAATGCAACAGTTGAAGTTGCGGTCCTTGGGCACACCAAGGTGGGCAAAGAGCGGTACTAAATCACTAAGCAGAAGGACAGTCGAGGAAAGCCAGGGTCCAGACAGGCAGCAAGCATGGGAGGTCAGGTCACACGCCAGGGATCAATAGCCAGGGATCCAGGAGACAGACGGCAATGAGACAGGGGCCACTGTGGGCACAGGGAACACAGGAGACCCTGGAAACAGCAGGAGGAACAGGTGACTCAGGGATATCAGGAACTGCTCATGGAAGTTGGCTGGGAACCAACAAATTGGACAACGAAGGGTTAACACAGGGGCTGGACACAGGGAACACTGGATTAAGCAGCAGGTGGACAGGAACTAGATCACAGAACTTGGGAGCTCGAGCCACTAGTATAGACTTGTTGCACAAACAAAAAATACAGTTTGTGAGATAGCTAAATAGCCGGGGCTAATCAAGAGGCTATTTCCTGATTGGCCAGTGGATTGGACGAAATTGATAAAGCTTGGAAACAGAGGCAATCCCAGCATCAGAACTGCAAGCATGCGCAGGAGAGTGATGCCTGTGCTTTAGTGAGGAACAGGTAAGTGTGACAGTCAGAACTTCCCTATAATAATGTTGGGTCACTGTTGTGCCTTCTGGAACCCATTCTGCCAAAATGACGCCTTCATGTCACAAAACACGATGATATGGCTGGGAATTTGGACTTTTTTGATTCTTGGTGATGAAGGTGTTTCCAGTGACTGTGGTTTGGTTTCAGGATCATACTGGAAGATCCGGCACCAAGTGATGACTTTATGGAAAAGGTTCCGCTCCACCTCAAGTTGCTGCAGAATGTCAGCACAAATTTCCTTGCGGCAATCTTTTTGGTAAACTTTTATACTTCTCATGATTTCATTACATGAGCGGAAACACAGCGACATTAAACGGTCAGCAGAGAGTGCCGGCGTTTGTCCTGCATTTTTGCAGAAGTTTACACATTCAAGAGATCGGAATCATCCTAATGTTTTTTTTTAACAGATAGGAACACATCTCCTTATATCATAGACAGATCTTGTATATCATATTTGTTCTCTTACCATATTATGATAATTTTACATCATCTTTGTGTGTGGGTGACAGGACGTGGAGGTTTAATAAGTTGGGCTGTGGAGTTATCTCCATTTTTTCTAGTCTAGATAGACAGCTAAGTTACATTAATTAGATTTGTTCTATTTGCCAAAAGACTACAGAATTGTTTTCAGAAACCTTTATAATTCATAATTCTCTACTAGAATAAATACCTGGTCAGCATTGCTTGCTCAAGAACACAGCCCTATCCCCCTGCCTGTACAATAAATTGAGGAGTCAACATTCTGCCCTCACCTTCCGACGGTCCCCTCCCTATCAACATTTTTCTGGTCCATAAGGGGTATACAGGGTAAAACAGCTCAAGCTACAAACCTTTATACCCCTTAAAAAGACATTACTGTGTACCGGTTATGCAAAAACGTTTAATCAGCACAAACCAAGTGTGGGTTGGGGCTCAGTGGGCTCCAACTCCAAAAATGCATCGTTGGCACCCCAGTTCTGGTGCACAAAGGCAACATTTGATCTGCAGTATCTGATAACAGAGCATTCCAGACCTGCAGATTGCATCCACCTTTCCAATTGCAATTTTTTTGTAACATTTTTATGGACGGTAACACAAATATCAAAAAGTGAAACCATTGTTTTTATTTGCTGCGAAACATTGGGATCTTACATGTGAGATTTACTCTCAAATAAACCCCGGACAAATCTTAAGTGCAGCTTAAATAATTTTTTTTTTTAATAGCTCGCCGTTAATCTGAAAACTCAACTGCCACAAGCAAAGCAAATACATTTAGCTTTGCTTAACAGGCACTGTAGATTACACTGTGTATATATATCAAAGAAAGATTCCTGAAGTTATTTTCTCAGCACACGAGCGAGATATTCAGCATGATTAGATGTCACGGGAGATGTGAAATGAGTATTAGGAGGTGTTTGATGTCTTGGTAGCTAAAGATTTTTCGAGGGGCCGCAGAGCTCCTCGGGTGATGTATAACCCCCTTAGTCAGTGATATTACTTCAGCAAGATTACATCGCCGCCGATAACCTTCATGTGTTCATATTTAACCAGAGCCTGGGATGTATTAAATTGTGCTATATATGAAATATCATGCCCATTGAACTGATGAGTTTAGCTCCAGAACTTGAAGTGTTTAAAGGAAACCTGTCATTAGGAAAGTATGGACGGTGTCACCGCTGACCTTGAACAAGGATGAGATTTTCTCCTGGTCCCTCTGTTCTCTACTACTATCAGCTTCTGCAGCCGATTGCCTTGTATTACTAACCTCCCTTCCACACTAAACTCGGAGGTTAGGAAAAGGCTGATACTACGGGGTTCTTTCCTAAAGCAGTGACTCTCGTATTTCTTGAAATGTCAAATTAATGCCATTAAAACATTGGAGGATTTTTCACCAGTGAATGTCAAGTTCAAGGTTTTAATAATAAACCCCGTAGTCAGAGGCCAGCAAACCTTGGCCTTTGGGCCAGATATGGCCTAGCCAGTAGTCTGTTCCAGCCTAACGCCCCCCTGGCCTAATCCCGTCCAGCAGGGGTTGGCAACCCAGGGCTCGAGATCTGCATGCGGCTCTTGAGCCTCCTTGTTATGCCTCCCTTCCCTATTTACAGCAGCCGGTGTTAACATTTCCACCGCTGGGGTAAGGGGCTATTCCCTCTCCTCGGTATGCATTGTGGAGGAGAGGGATTCCCCTTCAGGGACGTTCCTGGTGGGGAGCGGAGCCATTGGCGCTGGCTCGAGAGAGAGAGTCTGACCTAGTGTGCCTTCTTGACCTCCTGAAATAGCCTAGTACCCAAAAAAGTTTGCTGACCCCTGCCCTAAGTCAACTTTCTGTCAATACACTGAATTATATTTTGAAAATAAATGTATAAGTATTCACAATGATGGTCTGGGGACATAGGGCCCACCAGAGGTAATGAAACTCACCAGAACTACCAGAAGGTATTTTTTTGAAAGGCAGCAAAGACCAGGATCCACCAGAGAGCACCAAAAATCTAATATTTGGGGCATAAGACGGGGTATCCGATGGGCATACGGGCATACGATGAGGTTGTAAGTAGCTGCACAACTACAGATTTGCAGCTCTGTAATTAGCATTCACATCTGGAAGTGTTGGAGTTTTTTGTGGGCTAAATATTCTATTCTTCTTCTGGCCCGGAACTGGAAGTAGCTCTGGAGGACATGATCAAACCTATTAAAGGGAAAGGATTCCTCCTGCAAAAGAGGCTGAAAAAAAACTAAGGCTGGACTTTCTAGAGTGCAGTCTTGGGGGAACATGGAGGAACCCTTGAAAAAACTTTCAGATCTTTAGGGAACCCCTTCTATAATTACTATAATCACAGCTCAAAGTATATTAGTTTGGTGGTCATTAAGATGGTGGTCAACTTTTTTAAAGTGGGCCTCAACTGCCCATGACATTACTAAAGAACCTACAATATTTTTAGCGAATGTAATGCTACGGGGGAACCCTAAAATAACTTTAAGGTCCTCTGGGAACTCCTACTATGAATAATTCATCCACAGCTCACAGTACATTAGTGTGGTGGTCAGTGAGAAGAATGCCTCTTACATTACTGGCCATTGGGAAGAATGTCACTCCTACAGATAGCCAAAAAGATCATTTGTGTCACTTAAACTTACCTGAGAGGTACAAACTTCTCATTACTCATGGAACCTCCAGCAACCTCTGCAAGAACCCTGGTTGAGAAACACTGATCTAGCACAACAGGGGTGGCTGAAGGAGCAAGTGTGTAAAGTAAGGGAGGGGACACTAGTAAAAAAACTGCCCAAGTGGACCCAGTTGTTTCCCTATCACATGGATGGATTAGAGAACTCTGTAAAGTTCAGGTAAAACTGAAAAGGTAAGGTAAGGTCCTAGGAGCAAGAACAGACTAAGGAGAACACTTTAAAGGTTACTTCTGATGGTCTATAAATTTTGAAAACCAATAATGAACTGTCTTTGTTGGAATAAATACAAGCCAAATTAATTTTGACTCACACAATCCCATATAAGTGAAAGATTGAAACACATCATATTGGGCCCAACAGCGGTACAAACCTGGGAATTTATCACAGTAATAGAGGGAGCACATACTAATTGGCCCATAAGGTGTGCACACAATAGATTCTATTTGAAATTTTTTGAAAACATTTGAATTGTATTGTACTGTGAATTTATACATTCTTTTATACAATTCAATGTGATAAAATGTGTACATTGTGGATAAAAATTGAGGGAATTTTGAATAAAATTTTGGTAAATTTTGGGTAAAATTTCAGTAAATATTGGGTAAAAACAATTATATACAGACCCTGTAGAAGGAAAAGGATAGGAAGTATCCTGTAATTCATCAGGCAGGGAAAATAACGTTAGCTAGGATTTCAGTCCCCTCAGCTCAAGCAAAAGTTAGGAGCTCTCTGGATGACTGGCAAATCAACTATTTTTTTTGTAGCAGTTTTAGCCTTGGGGACATTTGTATGCATTGCAGAGACCTTCTGAATTCTTTATCATTACAGAAAATATCTTTAAAATGAAGATCAGTAAGGCAGTGGACCCCATCACTCATAGTTTTGGCACAGGCAGCTTCCATATTCATATTAGTTTGCAGATTATACCGAAGAATGTGAACGCACACAAATAAGGTTGTTTACATTTGGATGATCAGATTCACAGTTGTATCTAAAATACTGTGAAAAGACTCAAGTTTTCTGGCAATGGTGAAATAAATATTCTATGCGGTGTCTCCTTTCTGCCTGAAGTCAACTATATATTGATTGCCAAGATTCATCTAGGATTTATCATTGAAATTACAATAGTAAAAGATTATTTGATTCTCAACAGGAACATAATTAGCAAAATAATTTTTCCTCTGACAAAACTGATGTTTCATTCCTCTTGTGTGTATAGGACAAGCTCGTCTAACATTTGTCTCGTAGTCATGACAATGACTAAATCTCACTCCAGTTTCCTCTAGAAACAGTTTATTAAAAAATAAAACTGGTCCAGCTGCTTTAATCTCCAGCGACAGAAAGACAAACATGATACTAATTTTTATGTTAAATCCTGTCTTTGAAACAATCAAAATGAAACATTCATTAGGCAAATAGTAAAATCCTAGAAATAAAAATATGATATGGGCACGCGAGTACGTTGGCCACTTTCCTTTTGGGTGATGGTTTAGTAGATGCGTCTCCAATCCTGGTGCCCAATCTGTGGCCTGTAAACTCCATGGGCAGTTGAGACCCCCATTAAAAAGTTGACCACAATTTTTTCAGTCTTTCTACCTTAAAGGAACCTTTGAAGTACATTTGCAATCAAATTTATTTAATCAAATTTTACAATTTTTGAGATACGAATAACAAAAAATCGGCCAATCCTGGTGCCTGTGCACACCCGGTTTCTGGATTGGAGGACAAGAAGAGCATGGTGGTCTTCCGTTATGAGCAATGTTCTGTACACATTGAAAATAATTGATGAAAATATTTTGTTGAGGGTATTTGTGGCTTTCTCAATTGCTGGCTTGAATGTTTGGAAACAGGACCCCCTAGAGCCTTAGCCTTAATTGCTGGCTACAAAGCTTGACTAGTACCATTTTTTTTCATTAAAGTGAAATCAACATTGGATTTCCCAGAATGTCATCTAGGGGACAAAAAAACTGCAATGCCTACATTTCCCATCTTTTCATTTTCCCAAAAGATGGCAAGATGGTAAGACACTCCAAAGACAGTTGTGTACATGAACTTAATATTGACAATAGTTGTGGGTTCTTGAGGGTTCATGATGGGAGATCCTCTTAAAAACACCTAATGCAAATGTCACACTTGGAGAGACAGAACCAAGAGGGGGCAATATGGCTTGCCCATTGGTGGTGTGAGCCCAAAGAAGGGACAGGGCGTAGCGTCTAAACAACAACCTGGTATCCTCCAAAGGCTCCAGAGGTAAGGACTGTTGAGTGCAGACTGTTGCCAGGTTGTGGTCCTTGGGCACACCAGGGTGGGCAAAACAATGCACAGTATGAAGTCAGCAGGCAAGAATGGCCAAAGAAGGCTGGGGAAGAAAACTCAATCAGGCAACAGGTCACTAGGAAATGCTTAGCAGAATTAGGGAGCTAGCCATTAGTGGAGTCCTGGGTGCTCAACACTGTGTCTGAGCCATCTAAATAGACGAGGACAATTAGGAGGCTATTTCCTGATTGGCCAGTGGGAGGGGTGAGGCTAAATAAATTTGGAGGAGCGGGCTCACCTGGGAGTTAGAACTGCTGGCGCAGAAGGGAAATGGTGGAGCTTTAGCGAGGAGAAGGTAAAAGTGAAAGCAAATGTACAAAATGGTACAGAAAGGGGTTGCTAAGGGAATGTGTACAAGCTCTGCAGATAAATAAACACTCTTCTCAAAAACGCTGACAAAAAAGTATTTTTTAAACATTCAGAAGATCAGATGTGTTGATGAACACCGTGTCCAGGTTCTCCGCACCTCATCTGCCGGGGCTTAACATCTAAAAGCGTCTGCAAATTTTTATCTCATTCTTGACACGGTGACCCATGCCTGTCCCTCTCTGCATTTTATCTAACGTCAAAATTGAAATGAGCGACTAGTCCGTTTTGATGGATTACGGCCGACACAGGCTGTTGTGAATTCATTTACAGCAAATAATTTCATTGACGGTTTTACTGAATGAGTACAGCAAAGATTAGGCACACGGTTAATGCCGACTAGAAATATTAATAATTTTAATGTGGGATCGCTGTTATTTACAGCAAAATATGTCTGCGAAAGTGAAGGTTAATTGACAGATTTCATATTTGCACGGTTTAATCCACAAGTAGCCAGTGTAGGCTTTTCCACATAATAAATTAAAGAAAGAAATTAAGGTCACTGCCCGCACTGCTGTTAGGAAGCAGTAAACACAGGTGACATGACTGACAAATGAAAAGGGAGTCATGTAGGGAGGTGAAGAAAGAACATTTTTAAATGCAAGTTAGGAGAAAAAAGGTGTGAAAACAAGAAAATGAAATAAAATGTGTTTATTGCTGCGGATGATTTGATTTAAGGTGCATTTGAAACCAAAAGATTTTTTTGTATTGTGATGTAAATAATTAGAATCTAGCATCCCCTGTCCTATCTCTCAGTACCTCCTACTTGAAAGACACGATTTGGACCATTGCTTTTATTCTACATTACTTTAAATCTTAAATGAAAACAAATGCCTGTGTCTTAGACGTAGAGTACATTTTAGTTTTACTTTGCACATTAAAACTGTCCTGCCACGTGCCAATTTTTGCACTGTTTTATCATCTTCAATCAGTAAATTGATGAATGAAACCATTTGCCTTTGCTTTACATCCCTATTGCATTCTGTCCCAGTCTTGCTCAAAAAAATGTTCTGCTACAGGCTAAGTTTACTATTGAGGTATCTTTGTGATGTCCTAATTCTCACATTCATGTTTTCTTTTCCCATTTCCCTCCTCCGATAGCACTCTGTACACAACATAAATCTGGCCCCCTGCACTCTGCTCCTTATATACACTTGTACTTTCTATGTTATATGGTAACAAAAAACTCCTGAGCAAAGTGTTCGTTGTCCAACATGTGCTGAGTATCCCAGGTTTATCACAATCCTAGCAATTCCCTCTTCGTATGTTGTAAAGAGCATTAAAGAACTTATCAAAAACCTAACAGCCCAGACAGAATGGTGACACCCTTTGAAAAATTCTGGGTCCTTGATGGTAATACATGTGCCAAGTCCTTGAGCCAAACACATATATATATGAGGAGTGTAGATATGACTGGAGGTATGCATCTTCCAGGTCAGTGGCTTAAAAAGCAATAAAGCAAGAAACAACTAGACAAGTAACAAAAAAGCCAGCACCAATGGACAGGATATTATTCAGAGTTGAGTACAGGTTGGTTCTCTAAACTAATTTTTAACGACTACTGTTTTTCCTGCTATCCTCTAACTCAGTGTTTCCTAACGCTTGTTGGGGGAACCCTTTAAATCAGGGAACCCCTGTTATAAATACTATATCCATCACCTAAAGTATATCAACATGATGGCCAGTGGGAAGAATTCCTCCTACGTGTCCAATTCGAAGAATGTCACCCTCACAGATAGTTACAGATAGTTAAACTGACTTGAGAGGCACAAATTGCTCATTACTCAAGGATAGGTGTACCGTATAGCTGTTGGGTGTATGGTAAATTGTTATCATATGCCTTCACTGAAAATCTATTTGTCTTCCACTTCTTGCCGCCATATAAAGAGTTAACCTTTGCAGCTGTAAACAGCAATCTTAAGTCATCCAAATTTATCTGTTTAATAAAAGTTTTCATGTCTAATCCTAAAATAAATTTCATCTGCCTTTGTTTTTTATTTTTGCTTACTTCAATGAGCTGAGTTCATTTTTTTAGCACTGCAGAAAATGTGTAGCCAGGTAGGGCAGATTGATGGCCGTTATAAACATAATTACACCATAAGCCGAATACTGATGGAGTATAAAATGGATTGATCAAAGAATAGACTTTACATACGCTCGTGGCTAAAGGCGAGGAGAAAGAAACACTATGAAAGACTCTAAAGGCATAAATTTCGTTTTTGCAGAGTAATCGGAGACGGAATGTGCGGAGGTGTCGAACGAAAGCAAGGATATGTTTTCAGGTCATTTCAAGAATTCAACAAAAATTTTATACTGTTTGGGAACAAAACCACAACTTTAATTTACCATCATTGTGTCAAACTCCAGTCCCCCAGGCAGCTATAATAATTATATTTAAAATAATGAAATATTCTAATGATAGTATGGGCTGGAGGTTGACATTTAATGTATCAATAGCAGCTTCTCAAAAGACTTGAAACACCTTCTGCTCCAAAGACAAATACAGGGACCATTCAATGGATTTTACTGAAATATAAATATAAAAATACAAGAGTATTAAACACAAAGGGGCACTGGAGCACAGAATCATACAAAGGTCACTAAAGCAAAAAGTGTCATTGGAGCACAGGGTTCACTCGTGCTCAATGGGTCTGTAAGGCCCTAGTCTAGCGCTCCCCAGGCTCCAATCCCCCAATCTACTCTGCACTCTTTACCTATAGTAAGCCCTCGGGAGGCTAGTTGAGTTGTCCCAGTCCATGGTGGCCCCAGGACATCAAGGAATGGTATTTGGAGAGGACTCAGAGAGGACCAGGAGCCAAACAGTAACATAGCAAAGAACCAATGCACACATCTCTAAAATCCCCTTCAGCTGCAATCTCTGATCAGGGGATGCTGAGAGCATATCCACAGCTAAAGGGAAACTGGGGATGCTGCAAGCTGCAGAGCTAAGTACTTGATAATCTTTGCTGCTGCTAACAATGTCAGTTGAGGGACTACTGGATTGCAGTGGTTTAAAGCACCGGATCCTTGGCAAGATATGTCTCTCCTAACAAGGCCACTAGACTATGGGAGTACTGCAACTGACGGGGTCTCTGAAGCACAGGGTCATTGGAGCACATAGGTCACTGAAGTACTTATATTTGGGTGTTGCATTTGGGTGCCCAGTGTGATACCATACCCCAAAGTAGGGTTCTTGGTGCATACATGCCAACTTCTATTTAGAAGAAGGGGAATGAATGATGCTGGTTGTCAATCAACTCAGAAAAGTAATGTTATCTTATAGAGAAAATAAATTACCTTGGGGTAGCTCTGGCAAAGGTTTACTTGTTTTCTCAATTTTTGAATTGGTTGGGCCATATGTAACACAAAGCCCCATGAATTCTAACTTCCTGAAATAATGTTAAATACCTTATTTTCTTAGTTTTACACACAATGATCAATCATAAGGTTATAGGATTTTTACAAGGGGATTTTTAAAGCTTCTGAAACGCCATGGTATTTGCATCAGTTGGGGAGATTTTCTATCACTTAATACTCTTGTAATACTACAGAAAGCAAGGCGGAATACCTAGGAAGTAAAGGGAAATAACTTTTGAAATGGTTGTACACACCATTGGAAGACTTAACCTTATCCTTTTGTTACAGGCTATAGTAAAAACAGAAATATATAAAAAAAAATTTGGAACATAAAGTTGTGGAATACAGTATATCATAACAGAAAATTAATTTGTGTAGCAAAACTGGTCGCACAAGGTCAATGCAAAGTGTAGACTGAAGAACAAAAACTAATAAAGCTAGAATATGAATTCATCATGTGTAATTGCAGAGAATCATACATTAAATATATATGGAAAAAAAAATTCTCAGTTGGTATAAACAATAGATATAAAATTGTATTAAAACTATGTAACGGCATGTTAAGAAAGAAAAGAACTTACAGGTTGCAACAAAGCATGCTGAAAATCTCCTGTCATAATCAATACATATATATATTATATATAGACTGTATATATTGTTGTTATTGAATCTTTTATTAAAATACATTAAACAACCCTAAAAAACTTCTACCATCTTACCAAAATCTTAAATCATTTCATTTCACTATTCTGTTTCAGATCAGTAGATCTCATTATGCAGGGAAATTACAGTAGTCAAGTAAAAACATAAGATTTTTTTCCCTCAAAATGCCCCTATAAAATAATCTCAGTTTATACTTGAATCACCCCAGTAGATGGTGCTGTGTACACATGTGTAAAACACACTCCTAAAACCATAGACATGTAGAAGTATTAAACAATTTGATACACCATACTGATCACAACACCAAAGCAAGTGACCTGTTATAATTAACGCAAAAGTACAAAATGCTTTAGCCTTTAAAAAATAGATATACAGAATGAGCCACGTGATTTTATTTGTTACCCTTTGAAATAAATGTTTTGAAAATAACACACCACAGATGTATTTATTCACGTTAATTGGTAATTATATTCATTACTGTTTTAAAACAGTTACAGACACATTTTGTAACCTAGGCTTATCCTTGAATCAAAACAAGGTTGCCTGTGTTATCAGGTAAAAATTAGTAGTTCGTTCTCTATATGGATCAGTTTTTTTTTTTTTTATATACTGTCCGTTGGGGATTACCAATATCACTCTCTGCTGGACACCTCAAAATGACTCCATGACCATGACCTACATTTTTGGCCACATTTAAAGAACAAAAAAAAGCAGGATGTCTTTTTAGAGTTTTGGTAGATCAGTTTTGATAATCCACTGTGGTACATAGTGTTCTCCACTTTCAAAGTGTTAAACAGGTGAACAAGTTCCTGTGGGGACAATGTTTTCATCTGTGGTGCCTGCAGGCACAGTGTTATGATCTGGGGTGGCTTTGGGGGCAGTGCTATGATCTGGGTTACCTGTGTAAGGATCGGGGGTGTCTGTGGGGTCAGTGTTATGATCTGGGGTATCTGTGGGGGCAATGGTATGATCTGGGGTATCTGTGGGGACAGTGTTATGATCGGGGTGTCTGTGGGGGCAGTGTTATGATCTGGGTTAACTGTGGGGGCAGTGTTATTATCTGGGGTGTCTGTGGGGGCAATGTTATGATCTGGGGTGCCTGTGGGGGCAGTGTTATGATCTGGAGTGGCATTGGGGGCAGTGTTATCATCTGGGTTACTTGTGGGGGCAGTGTTAGGATCTAAGGTGCCTGCTCGGGCAGTGTTAGTATCTAGGAATTCTTTGGGGCAAGTGTTATGATCTGGGATGTTTGTGTGGCAGTGTTATGATCTGGGGTGTCTGTGGGAGTAGTGTTATTATCAGGGGTATCTGTGGGGGCAGTGTTATGATCTGGGGTGTCTGTGGGGGCAGTGGTATGATCTGGGGTGTCTGTGGGGGCAGTGTTATGATCTGGGGTATCTGTGAGGGCAGTGTTATGATCTGGGGTGTCTGTGGGGGCAGTGTTAGGATCTGGGTTACCTGTGGGGGCAGTGTTATGATCTGGGGTACCTGTGGGGGCAGTGTTACGATCTGGGGTATCTGTGGGGCAGTGTTAGTATTTGGGACTTCCTTGGGGCAAGTGTTATGATCTGGGGTGTTTGTGGGGCAGTGTTATGATCTAGTGTTGCCTCAGTTGGTCAGGTCTGGGATCAGCAATGTTATTTGCCAAAAAAATAGGGTCAGCTGAATGATTTTTTCAATCAGGTTTTTCAATCAATGAATGGCACAGCATATTCCGAGATGACAATGCCAGGATTCATCGGCCTCACATTGTGAAAGAGTGTTCAGGGAACGTGAAACTTCATTTTCACCCATGGATTGGTCACCACAGAGTCCAGACCTGAATCCCATTGAGAATTTTTAGTATGAGCTTGAGAAGACTTTATATAGCTCCGATTCTTGCATTACTTTAACACTACGTTACATCAGTGGACTGCGCAAATGTTTATAGTTGCCAATCAAGATGACCAAATCTGACATCTACAGGAAGAGAGGAGGAGGATGGTGGCACCGGCAATGGATTTTGGGCATGCAAGTTAAAATTGCATTCAGGCCAGTACGTTGATTTTTTTTAAAAATGGACATCACCTGCCCCTTCTGCAAGCAAGGACTCAAATTTTAAATTTATTCCCCTTTATTAAGTTCTAAGTAAATATCTAAACAACTTTTTGTGAAACTTTTGTGCCTGGTTTTCTATTTTAATCAAAAGAAAAGAGAAATACATTACATTCCAATGCAAAGTACTGAGCCAGGAGTGAGCCATGAAGGTGAGATGACACGAGCGCTGACAGATCACCTTTACTGACAGATCCGAAACGCGTTACCTTTCACATTTGTAAATAACGTCTTTCTCCTGGTTGAGCTGAAAAGGTGTCACATCATTGCACACTGCAGGTTAATGGCGGAATAAGTGACAATACATGTAACAGATGCTGCAGTTAATGCCCTGACACAGAGACAGGAGGAGCAGATAAACACTGGAAATATTGTGCTGTAACAACTTTTTTTTAACTTCCAGATGAGGATATTATTACCATAATTGTAAATATTCATCTCTAATGTTCACATTTCCCAAGATGAAATAAGACAAAAGAAGAACAATTACATTGTACTAATGTGGTCTCGAATGGCAACACTTAACAGATGGTGGCAACTGAGTGGAAAACATTTCGCTATGCATTGTGAGATTATCGACCTGAAAGTGCATTGGGCCAACATACATTTTTATATATTTTTATGCTTATATGATCTTTTTAAATTTTATGAATTCAAAATATATATAAGTATAATCAACATAGACCTAAGCTGGAGCCAAAGTTTTAAAGTTGGGTGAACAGTTGAAAACTAGGTCAAGGGCGAGCTGAAGAATGTCAGTGATTAAAATCTAATTCAGGAAACGCTGCCACAGTGCTAAAATTTGGTAAATTTATCATAAAGTGAACCTGTCTCCCAAAGTCCAAAGTCCTCAAGATACTTTTGTTATATTTGTTAGCCAAAAAGTTTTTTTTAGCTATTTTGGAACTGGTTTCACTTTTTTGAAATGATATGATGGCTGACTTCTGCAAATTTCCATCCCCTGTCCAATGAGAGTGGCTCGTTGACCATTAAGGGCTCTTCCATGGAACAGTTGTGTTTGCTAAATCAGATTCTTATTTCTCTTAAGTTTTTCTTTAACTGACTAGGTCAATGTTACAATATTGTAGGAGGAGAAGTTTATCTGGCCGGCAATACCATGCTGCGTGACACTGCAGTATAGCACCCGGTTTATTTTGTCCTGTGATGTCACTTGCAGCACAAGGAGAACAAGGAAAGAACAGCATCCCCTGCTTCCCTTTAGCTGTGCAGCCTGAGATGTATCTTTTCAGCATCCCCAGCTCATACCCTGAGGCTGTGCACAGCTGAAAGGGGTATTAGGAGCAGATTAGTCCCTGGCTTAACCCTGCCCTGCCTTTGGCTGCTGGGACTTTATAACCTCTCTACTCCCAGCCCCCAGTGCCTGCTGAAGCCTTGAGCTGGGCTGATCTGCTGTTGGTGTGTTTTTTCGTGTCACTGATTTGTGACTAGGACCCTGTGATTTTATACTGGCTGACTGACTTGGTGCCAGTGGCCCTGATTCTGCTTTTGTCTCTTACATTGGATACCTTCTCTGGTGGTGGATTGATTCCTTTGTATGACCTCTGGCTCTGTATTCTGGATTTGCCTCTGCTGGAATCTTGTTACTGCATTACCTGTGGGCTCCTGGTCCTCTGTCTGTCCTTCCCCAGACGCCATTCCTTGTGGACAAAATTCAGGGGGCAACCATGTGTTTGGAGGGGCAACTAGTCACCCAAAGTTAAACAGATGTCATGGATTATGGGGAGGGGTGAAGGTTCACCAGAATTAACACAAAAGGATAAGGGCAAGGGACTAGGCCTTCAACGGCTAGGGAGAAGGAAACAGTCACACCCTATGGAGACCCTAACCTAGCCCAGACTCCTATCAGTATGAATATCCCTTGATGGTGGGAATACTCATACACTGGAACCTAGGCCCTAGTAGCCCTGCATAGCCCTAGGAGTAGTGACTGGGCTTGAGACTACTGGTTCCCTCCCTGATGAAAGAACCAGTGTCTCCCTGAGGCCTAGTAACAACAAAAGGACAACAAAACACCAAAAGTAGTACAACTTATCTTAATAGCAAATAGAGGAGCAGGAACCCTGGAGAGGACAACACACCAGCTCATCACATCCCAGAAGTGAATATCAACCGCATAGCATGAAGTGTGAGGCCAGACTAAATGGAGGAGCAGTAATGACCACCAGCTGCAGCTGATACAAGGGGTGAGGTCATTAAAAAAAAACACAGAAGAAACAAGTAAAAACATAGAGACGGTCAGATAACGTCACGTGCAACTTGTCTCACAGATCTTCACGGAGGCTTGCTGTTACGGCACCTAATTCAGTTCCAAGGCCTTAATTCCTTGGACCCAGGCAGGTACATTTCTCCATCTGAACAGAGCCATAAGAAACTGGAAGCTTTGCATGTAAGGTGCCATCAGCTTAAGGATGTAAGGAATATGATGTCAAATATGATTCTTGGTTTTTAATGAGTTTTCTCTTTTGTGTTTTTTTCATATCAGCAAATCACATCTTTAATGGTCAATACACATTTATATTGTAGTGTTTGCCTGGGTGTTCAATGGTGCTCAAAGGATGGGGTATTATAAGTGTTTGTGTTACCAAGAACAAGCCAAGCTCAATCTGGATTGGTAATGTCAAATTTTGCAGTTGCTTACATTTTATGATCTATCCATTTTTGTGGGATATGGTTTGCATTGCTAGAAACCTCTGATTGACACTAACCAATGGAAAAGCAAAGTAGGGATAGGTTTAGGTGGTTTATAAGGCTGCAATGAATTTAAAATGTAATCGAGTATGTCATTATTATTATTATTTTTTTTTAGGTAGATGTATGTCCTTCTCCAATGCAGTATTTCTATTCTGCATCACTCACCCATCAAGCAATACCCATTTCATTTTCACATGGGAACTGCAACTCCAATATGGATGGATGCGCAGGAATGGGTTTAATCGTAAACTAGGACCTCCAGCCACAAAAGAAGAAGGAACGATGGTGGGGTCTGCTGCATGCACCCAGGAGTTGGCCAACATCCCAGTAAATAGGCAACACCTGTACTGTAAGTACATGCAAGTATTAGTTCTTTTTTACATAGTTTTCTAAAAATATTTTTTTGTCTGTGAATAAAGTTATCAAATACCAAAATAATATTATACACATAAAAAAATAAATAAAAAAGAAATCACCTATGATTCCTGATCTTTATACAATACTTTATTGGGATTTACATGGAAAGGGATGTGACATCACAAACAAAGACATCGCTCTTCCTATTAGTACAGAGGCTCAGACCAAGCTCTGCCCGGCCTTTCCCTGCAGCACTGGATTACTACTCTAATGATTTATTGCCGACTGATCACAGCCATCAGTAGATTGCCTATTGCCTGTAACTGACGTATTGCTGCAGACCAGCACTGGATTTTTTGATCTGGTCCCCATTGACCTTAACCAGACCCCACCAGCAAGAAAAAGTTAAGAAAAAAAGTTTAACAAATTTAGATTTTTTAAATTCATTTCAAAATGTATAAATGTATCATTTAAATTCCAAATAAATTCCAAAGCTCAAGCTGAAATTGAATGATTGAGATCACCTTTTCAGTAAAAGTATTAGTAAATACAGAATCATTTGAATATTTTGTGATTACAAACCTGTGAAAAGGGTATTACTGTGCTAATTTATGTCCTTTACAATTCAGCTTGATCTTTTCTGAGTGTTACACTAACAATTAACCAATTTATTCAAATCATTTTGTGTTTGTGTGCAAATCACAATGTAAGTAGATGAAAGATTCCTAAAGTTCCATTTTCCCCATTCGATTTTTGGATGATTTGGGGTAAAACTTTGTAGCTATTCAATGTTGTAATGGGAAAAATACTTTTTTTTTCAAATTTTCTTTATTTATTCCCAAAAAAAGGATATATAAACAAAATTGCTTTCAACTTTACACCCAATTTGTCCCAAAACGTTATGTAAAATATGACAAATAGGAGGCTAGAAATGTTAAAAAATAGAATACGCAGAGACATTGCTAGAATGAAAACGAAAATTGTTTTTGGTTTTAGGAGGATTAGGTGAAAAAACAAAAAATGACAGCAAATAAAAAGTAAAATAAATATTTTAAAGCTCCAGTACACAACATTATTTATTTACAAAAACACACAGATTCTGTAAGAAGGTTTTCTTTATGCTAAAACTGGAAGCCTTTTGGAAAAGTTGGAACAAGCAAATGAATTAAAATCATTCTGCTCATCCTGTTAATGGTAAAATTGTTTTGTAGGAATATTACTTTATATCATTGTGTATTATTATGTATATGTTTTATTTTTTAGTAGAAATTTTGTTTCAAGCTTCTGGACCTGTGAACAGCCCATACAAAATTTTTTGCACGTTCGTTGCTCTCTTCAGGGATTATTTAGTGGTGAAAACCAGCAATATGCTACAAATGGCTATTTTGTTACGAGTAATTTCAGTACATATTTTTTTTTAGCTATTGGATTCTTAATAGAAAAAATATATAAAAAAAATAAAAAAACAAGACGAACATAGGGCTTATAAAGTACAATACAGCAGAGAGAAAGACAGAAGATGGTGAGTAAGGATAAGAAGAGATTTACTGAAAATAAACAGGTATAAAAAATGAAATGATTTTGCTGTGGCTATTCTCGGGGGATAGAACTGAGCACCGAGCCAGTGATGAGGCTTTTCTTCACTGTAAATGGCATCTAGAGTTCCCCAATAAACAATAAGGCATAATATTGTGAGCTTAAACTCTCTCCAGGTCTAACAGAGCACCTGCTGTTATGAAATATAAACATGTCAGCCGAGTACACAATTTAGTTCACTTTGCCTTCCCAGAAACAGATGCTAAGTCTGTTGTGTAGCTGCAGTTGTGTTCTGAATTAGATCCTAGTATTAAAATAGCAGCCCGGCATATGGGTCATTCTAAAGAGCTGGACACCCAAATATATTATGGTTTGTATTTGCCATTCTCACCTTCTTCTTGTAAAATCTGTTGTATAAGACTTTTATAGTGTGTTTGGAGGGCCCTGGTCCAGCTCCAGTGCTCGCCAGAAGCCAGGCCCCAATCAAACCCCAGAATTCACCTACAATAGGCCCCATCTCAGTCTCAGTTAAATGCCCCATCCCAGCACACAGTGGCCCAATGACTTCTGTACGCAAAGGATGGTGTCCGAGGAAGGACTGACAGATGACCAGGAGCCCACATATAATGCAGTACCAAGATTCCAGCAGAGACAAGTCCAGATTACAGAGCCAGAGGTCATACACAGGTAATCCATTCACCAGACAAGGTATCCAAAGAATAGTCGGGATCACAGGCAAAGGTCGGTCCTAGACAATGTACAATCTTACGGTCATGAAACAGGCAGAATCAGCATTATGCATTATGATATACAGGAATGTAGTGTGGCACCAGATGATATATTCACAAGAAGGTCATTACACCCTAGTCCAGTGTGCCTGTAGATGAGGTGCCAAGCCCCCAATCCTCATTGCAATATTTACCTCTAGTAACCCCCTGCTCAGCCACGAGAACCTAGCCGTGCTATCCTTGCACTCAGTTGCCCCCTAGGACTTGAGTGTGCAAACAATGACAATTGAGGTTGAACTGAAAGAGAACCAGGACTTAAAGCAAAAACTCTGGGACAAGGATAAGTCAGAGGTTAGCCAATGGTCAATTGACAAGAGTTAGTCAACCAGATGAGATATCCAAAGACCCGAGGCAAGAAATTACAAGACTGAGTTCAAGCAGAGGTCTGGGTAGGCAGAAAACATGAAAGTTTAGACGAATAGTGTTTGGCAAGGAAATTCTAACTGGAATACAACCAGCAGTTACCAGGTATAAAGCTTTCACAGGCCAAGAGCTATGGATCCACCCAGGTTAAATACTCCACCAGCCAGTTAGGGGTCACATAGGGGGCAGGTCACTGTAGGCAGGGACACAGCCGGGGTAATCGGATCCCCCAGCTAGGATGCATGTGCTCAATGGGTGACCAGCAGCACAGCACCAGCACAACCTCCTAAAGGAGCCCATATGCTGCCTTGCAAAGCCAGAAGAAGATATTGGATAAATTGGCCACAGAACTGGAAAAGGTAAATACTAAAGATTCTTCAATTACTCCCCGTGACATTATCACAAGATGTATCATTCTTTCAGGGGTAACTTTGAAGAACGGATCAGTAGGATGCCTTAAGTCAGTTCCTTGTACATTGGCACGCACTCATAATTACATCTCCCGAATTCCCTGGGAGGGCAGCTCATGGGTGCCAGGGAAATTTTTTTAACTGGAAAATTAAGTTAAGTTCCGATGGGTCAGTGAAATTTCTGCAAACCGATTTTGCGAAACTATCAGAAGATCAAGGAAACTTTAACAGGAGGATTCACAGGGGATCCACAGGATTCCCTGGGAATCCTCTTGTTTGTGATCCCTGGGGCACTAGAGGTTAATTAACCTCTAGTGTCACCGATCGCACATTGTTCTAAACATCAGATGGATGTTGAAAATGGGGAAAGATGGGGTGGGAAATTGGAGATACCAGATACAATAAAATGGGTATATATAGATATATATTAAATATGTGTGTGTATTGGATGATGTTCTAATAGCAGTATAGGGACAGAAAAAAAAAAGAAAAAAATAATAATAATGAAAAATAAAATAATATTAAATGTTACCTGAAAGCCAGTATTTGGTGGTAATTAATAATATTATTAAAAATGAAATGAAAAACTTTGTCAACAATTTTTTCAATTTGTTACAATAAAAAACAAAATCCAGCACAAGTTTTGCAGTCCATTATGCAGCTGCACTGTATACAACAAATGACTTCTTTCCTGCATAATACAAAGCCCGACATTCCCCCGCAGAGACTCCACATTTATAGCTCTGCCCATCCCGACCTAGATAATGCACTCAAGAATTTTACCATCAATTACAAATTGGTCAGATCACTCCAACATTTTTTCCTGGTATTTTTCAGCCGCGGTGTCACCTCTGATTTGTTTCATTTTATTATCGCAGTGACAATGTGCTGTGACAAGGCGTTGTGCGTTTATTATGTGATAGTTCTGCAGAGATTGACTGAGAATGAATTTGGATGTCCTGGAATTTGGCACTTGTGTTTAAAGAAAATTTATTATGATTTTGTGTTTTTTTGTTACTATGGAGAAGAGATTTAAACATTCAACATAAATTTAAAGCGGAATTCAACTCAATGCACACTGACCTCTCCCCGTTCCATCGCCATCTTCTTCCTTCTTTTCTGCCTTGCTTTGATCTTTGGCCAGGGTGATTGGCGGGGCCAGCATGATGTAACTCCTGCTTAGGCGTATGGGGGTTCATTTAGCCCTGGCACCAACAGGGGAAGCCAGGATATGTTGGGTACCCTGGAACCAAACTTTGAGCAGGGCATGCAACTTTTTCAGGGAAATGAGTATTTATCATTAAATTGCATCAACTGTCTGATGACACATATATTTAAAGTTCCACCTTAACATTTATCTTTATTTTGGGTCCTGCTGTTACCAGTTTTATCATAGAGTGAAATGTTTGTATTTATTGATTTTTAAAGTTTTTATACAATAGCCAACACAGCTCAGTAGTCAAAAAATATCCTCATCAGGGCTTGGGTGGAATTTATCGATTTGCAATAAAAACTATGAGTAACGGGTTCAGCAGATGGAATTGTTAAGACATTAGCGTGAATACAGAATACTTTTGTTTCTGTAAAATCATTTCAATTTTGCCCTGTCTGTGCCCCATGGCAGGTTTTCAAACATTTTAAAAAGGTTTATGGTAGGTTGGGAAGTGAATGTAAATCGCAAATCCAGTTGTTACCACTCCATGTGCAATTTCTTTGTTTAGCAGCTTGCTGCATCCCCAGCCTCCCGGGATCCATATGCATTCATTTCTGTATCCCCAGCACAATGTACACTACTGGAAAGGATTAGAAAGTATTCCCTGCAGACAAAGCAGATGAGGTCTTGGTCATGATCCTGTCGTTCTATTGGCTGCTAGTTCTATTTAATCCTCTCTAGGTTAAGTTATGGTTGTTGGAGCCTCAGACTGTTATTCCGCCTAGACTTCTCACCATTCTTCTTTTCTGGATTTTGAGCTCGGCTTGACCTTGACCTCGAAGTTGCCCCTGCCCTTAGCTCAGTCTGTTACAAGGCTTTGCCTTGGTTGCCCCTGCCCTGACCTCAGCTGTTTCTATTGCCCCATCTAAACTCTCTGTGTTCCTGCCTGATAGTCATTCCTACATCGAAACAGCCTGATCCCTGTAACCTGCTGGTGGGTAGAGCCAGAGCTCCGTGACCTGGTGACCTCCGTGCAGCAAAATAGTCCAGTGACCACGAGGATAACTGGCCCATCACTCCTTGCAGGGTGTTCTGGTGACCAGTACTCCACACCTCAGATAATCCCATATCACCTGACAGGGGCAACCTGTAACACCTGCTTCTATCCTTCTCCCTACTCTTCTCCAATCCAAGAGGACTAAATGGAGATTCAATTAGAGGGTCCGAAAGCAATCAGCTCCTGCTATTTCAATATAAAGTCTATAGCACCCAAGAAAAGGAAGACAGCCATGTTTTATTTGGGTTATATCAGGGAAAAGTAAATCCTTCAAGAACATAAATGGGAAATGAATTTACATAGGACATAGAAGACTTTTTTTTCCTTCTGTACATTAAACTCTCAGTTCTCATAAAAATGATAGCATAGTCACATTCTAATAAAACTAGCTAGCGTGTGTTATTGTAGCAGCAGTTCCTAAGATGAATAAACTGAACAGATCTATGTAACACTCTGACAGCTGTAAATTACCTGAAGTACTTTAATGATACCCTTATTAGCGGATTTCTTAAGACTTGAGAACATTTCACCATGCTGCTGCAATCCAAAATGAAAGAGCTAAATGCTTCAACTCAGCAAGACCAGGAAAAGGCGGGACTGTAAAATGCGCCAGATAAGAGCTCCGTATTCTGCTGTAATGCTACCTTTAGGATGGTCGAGGAGGGGAGGGGTTTTAAAGTCAAATTTGCTCAATTCTAGGCACAAAATCATTGATAGACATCTTTGAGCAATTCAAATATTATTTTGCATTGTCATCAAACATTTTCAGAATTACATACGTGCAGTGATGTGCCTTTATGACATGCACATTTTGTATGTATGTTTCTGTTCATTATGCAAAATGAGGGTGAAAGATTTAGAAATGGTGTTTACAGATGCATTAAAGAACCCCAAAACTGGACCTGGAAGGTTGTTGAACCTCCCTGTAAGACTCTTTAGAGTTTACCTATTCAATTTTAAATGTCCCTCACCCTGGTCTGTTTCTTCCTCCACCTTCTTTCCCACTAAGGGCCAAACGTGCAGTCATTTGCAGTGTTGTACCGCAGGCTCAACCACACTCCCAACTATTGCAGCCAATTTGTGCGGACGGTTTCAGTTGTGCTGTGGTCACCTCTGGCTATACAGTTGGTTTTCCTGCTCTAGAGGAAGAACTGCATCCCACTGCAAACTTAAAGGAAAGAGCATGCAATAATGTTGTCCCAAGGTGCAGTTTGATATGCACTTGGGAGCAGGCAAGTATGTGGTTTTCACCTGCAAATGTAAAGGGGGTTTAACTTTTTTTTTACACTTTGGAGCATTTGTAAGTACACAAGGATAGAATAGGGATTTTCAGACACTTTTAAACCCCACAACTGGACCTGAATGCTTGAGGAACCTCCCCGTAAGACTATAGTTTATTTATCCATATTCCAAGTGTCCATTCTCCACATCCTCCTCTCCCACTAAGAGCCAGACTGCAAACTTATTGCAGCATTGTACTGCATGCTCAACCACATTACCAACCATTGAAACCATTTTTTGCACAGTTTTGGTTCCTTCTGGCTATGCAGTTAGCTTTCTTTTTTAAATGCACCCCAGTGCAAACACACGGACAACAAATGCAATCATGTTGACCAGAGGTGCAGCTTGCTACACTTAGGAGCAACAGATTGTCATTTGTTTGGACGTGGCTAACTTTATGGTTTTCCACCGGAACACGGAGAGGGATTTTCAGACACATTAAAATCCCTAATAAATCTGGATGCTTGAGGAATCTCCCCATAATACTATTTAAAGTTTATTTATTCAATTCAAAATGTCTCTTGTCCCTGATCTGTTTTCTTCCTCAACGTTCTCTTCCAAATAGGGCCAGACTTGCAATTGACTACAGTGTTGTACTGCAGGCTCAGTTGATCATTGGAACCATATTGTGCACATGGTTTTGGTTCCATTTTGGTAATTTCTTGCTGTGCTGTTGTTTTTCCACCTCTGGAGAAAGAAAAGCACCCCACTGCAAATGCACATATAGACAACGCATTCAAACTTGTTGACGTGAAGTGCAATTTGCCACTTTTGGATTTATAACTATAGTTTGCTATACACTTAGGAGTGGTTAACCTGCAGTTTTCTGCGCAGCTGTAAGGCAATTTGGAAATACCAAATCTTGTTCTAAATTAGCAGATTAATTTCATTTAATTGCAGAAGGGAAAGGGGCATGCACAGCTTAGTGCATGATTGCGACATACCCAGCAGCTGAGAATGAACTAACTCCCCTGTGCATGCTTAGGATTTATGCCATTTTGGACTGATCAATAAAGATGGCCAAGGACCCAAACCCAGAAGATAGCCAGGTGAAAATACTAGTGCCCATGACAGAGCTATAAGATCTTTATCAGGTCCTTCCCCAAGCTATGAGTCTTTGCCCATAATGGTTGGCTGACTCTGGTATGACACAAGTGCCATGCATGCGCATGCGAGTTAATTAATTTGGAACCCCAAGCATGCCAAAGTATTGCACTGAGCTGTGCATGCTTGGCTTAATGAATAATCATTAGAAATTTGCTGGCAAACCAAAAAATGCATTTATTGTAGGAGTGATTCCTTTTTACAATAAAAGTTTGTTTGTCAGCAAACAAACCAAAGTAATAAAGTAAATGACAAGAGAGGCATGATTATTGACATACTAGTTTACAACCTTATGAAAATGTTATGGTTAAAATCTTAATTATTGCATTTTTTACTTGTGCTGCTACTATATATATATATATATATATATATATATATATATATATATATATATATATATATCTCATTCAATGACCTGAAACCCATACACACACAATATATATATATATATATATATATATATGTGTGTGTGTGTGTGCATGTATTGGGCTGATATGGTGCATACTTAGTGACTGTGGCTGTATTGAACAGATCTGGGATTTTGGTGTGTTACTGTGCCTTTCAGAAGTTACCTCCAATGTAAGTTTACTCTCAAAGTATTCATTGCTAAATATCTAACCCAAGCTGATCATTTAAATTTAGAACACAACACTCTCCAGAGGTGCCTCAATGTACAGTGAGATTTCACAAGTATTTTCAAATGTATGCAACAAAATCTCTGTTTTCAAACTAAATGTTAAAACATTTCAATTAGCCGTTTTCTGCTGACTTCCCGGTGAATGTGCTAGGACTGTGCACTACTATGGAAGTTGTTTGCTATTTCTCGCAATGAACCTGCAGATTTTTGCATTGGCTTACTTCATGAATCCCAGAGATTCGCCTTGGACCCATTTTAGCGGTGAACCATAAACAAATTTCTAATTGGAATAAGATGTTAAGCTGTAGCTCATAGATAGGGACCAGCTGCATAGAATTGAATGGGATTTCAGCTTGCAATAAATTCTCATGTAATAAAATGCATACGTTTTACTGCAGGTATACAGACAAATGTCAATGGGTCCCAGGAGATTAATTGTATCAATTGTCATTAGGTTCCACGAATAACATGCTAATGATACCAAATTGCTCCATGCTTTAACCCCCTTGTAGCTTATATGTGTAGGAAGAATAAATTAAAGGGATATATTGTTACTATCTGATACTACCCCCTGTATTACCAAGGTCTTCCCGAAAAAGAGGTGGAATGGGGACAAATCCTCCACCTATCCCTAAGGCCATCTTCAAGAAGAGGTAAAAAAATATTCACCTTTTACCTATCCTTAAATCTTCTCCAAGTAGAGGTTTGAATGGGGGTGAATCATACACCTATCCCCAAAATCTTCTCCAAGTAGAGGTTTTAATGGGGGTGAATCATACACCTATCCCCAAGGTCTTCCCCAAGTAGAGGTGTGAATGTGGACAAATCCTCCACCTATCCCCAAGGTCTTCCTCAAATAGAGGTTTGAAAGGAGACACATCTTCAACCTATCCCCAAAATTCTCTCCAAGTAGAGATATGAAGAAGACCAATCCTCCACCTATCCCCAAGGTCTTCCCCAAGTAGAGGTGTGAATGTGAACAAATCCTCCACCTATCCCCAAGGTCTTCCCGAAATAGAGATGTGAATAGGTATGAATCTTCCACCTATCCCCATTAATTGAGATCATCCCATCATAAATTTATATAATTGGACCATTTCAGACCCATGCTGAGCGGGAGTGTTCTGCTGCAGACTCAACTATAGCCCCAACCTATCTCTTTTAAGTGAAGAAAGGTTGCAGACTTGGCCGGTTGTGGCTAGGTTCCTGAAAGCGTTGGGTCACTTATGGCCACGATGTTTGAACAAACAAATGCTTAGGTCTGAAAGGACCCTAAGGGCCCAACTACACCACTGATCTGAAAGGGCCCTAAGAAATACATTTATTTAGACATAAAATACCCAATTGAAATTTATGGATTTGTTGCCATTTTCTTGGTGCAACTGAACCTGGGGCAGTGTGTCGCTTTCATACTAGCTGGGGTGAGAGGAGGATTTAGTGGCAGTTTGCAGGGGCCCTAAGAATAAAGCTTCCTAGAAGGGGTTTTCATGGTATATTTCTGTCTTTTCCTGGTTTTATTATGATAATATGCCAATTGCGTGATGATTTTGAAATGGTAATTGTAAAAAAAAATAGTTTGTTTGGACGCAGGCCTTTATTAGGCTTGTGGATGCAGATGTGGCCCCCGGAGCATTTACACTTGCTAAATTTGCCTTTTTTACCCCTTTAAAAGCATTTCATTACCTCCCACATAACAGGTACTCTTTATATGCATATATTGCCATTAATTTTGCCATACGCTTTTGACTCCGACCTGTTAACTGTGAAGTCTGCTGTGACAAATCTACACAAGGCATACAGACAAGCCATCAATTTCTCTAAATGATACAAAGAGTTTTCAGTGACTGCAGCACACAGGAAATATTTCATCTCAGATTAGAGAATTACGCCATCAACATCCCAGCAGACCATGAAGAGAAGTGATTTGAGGATGACACGGCCCTATCAGCACATCAGTGAGTGGGGTTACATATCTTAAATAGAAGCTGCCTTCGCATGATGCCACAATTTCTGTGGAGCGGAAGCTTCATTCAAACTTCTTTAACTCAGCAGAATGACATGTGATAAGTTCCCCAGCTGGGATGGGTGATGCAAAAAGGCATTGATGTTACTGCAAGGATAACTTCCAGTAAGTTATATAAAATATATGTAAAATATATGGAAAGTTTTCTTTTAAAGTTTATCTTGAGGCAGATCAAAACTCAATTGCTTAGTTGCTCCCCTGGAGGACAAATGCCCCCCCTCAAACCCACTTTTACTTTTTTTTAGGCTGGTCATGTGATCAGTGGGGTCCTCCAAATCTCTTCTCCAGCATTGGGCAGTTCTCAATGATATCTTTGACATGATTACATCAGCACCATATTCTGCTTTATGGTTAGTGCAGGATGGCATGGCGCCACTCCTCAGGAGTCAGATCTATAGCACACTGTACTCACAGTATGTCCTCAGCCTTCCCAGTAGACTGAATCTATACATCATTAGTCTCAGAAGACCGAGGACATCTAGTGGCCAAAAGCAACTATTGCCAGAGAACGAACTTATCAACCTTAAGGTGCATTTATTATTTCAATATTCCTGTATTAATTTCTGTAAAGGTTCAGATTTAGGCAATAAAGTCGATTTTTTGTTGGAAGTTTACAAGTTAAGTTTTCTGACGTCTCAATATACTGAAACATAATCTTTAACAAAATAACCCTTCCAGTGGCTAAATGTCCTTAGATAGCATTTTAGGTTTTTAAGGTAGCTTAGAAGAAAAAGGAAAAAACAAATCTTGCATTTAGTGTATCTTCATTTATTTTATTTAGTGTTCATTTTTTATATATTGTAAGGGGTTACGCCTTTGCGGGGGGTCAAAGGACACTTGTCTGGTTCATCCAACTCAGATCACACACTGAGTATAAGTGTTAAGCTGGCTTGCAGCCAGGTTTATTGAAGGTTTCAGCTAAAATAACAAAACAGCAAAAGAAAAACTTGCCTGTCCGGCACTTACTATACATCCGACGTTCCTGTCTATCAGCTGGAGGGCTTCTCCCTGTCAGCTCAAAACCAAGCTTTCAGCAACCTTCTACTCACTTTTCAGCTTACTCACCCAGACCGACTTTCTGAGTCTCTCAGCCGAGCTCCCTTACAGACCGACTGTCTCCAAGCAGAGCTCACTCACACAGTCCACCTGTCTGTGTCTCTCCAAGCCATGCTACTGACTGAGCTCCTGGCTCTATATTATATCCCCACCCTCAGTGCTTCTTCATTAGTTATCTAACAGGTGAGAGTCTTCCACCTGCTACTTCACACAGGAGAGGAATCCTGGGCAAATAAATCTCCCTTCCACCTCCAATCCTGCCTTGGTGTCACAATATATATATAATAATACAAAATATATAAATATATATATATATATATATATATATATATATATATATATATATATCTTTTTTATATTATTTGTATAATGTCACTTTTTATTTGTTTACATTTTTTTGGAATTAAAATATAAAATAATGACATTTTAAAAAGGTGCAGAAAATGTTTAGTATACTTAAAAAGAGTTCCTGTAATAATAAGCAACAGAAAGTCCATTTTAGCTTTAAAAACTACAAAAACCATGCTAAATTCGCCCCAAAAATGGCAAACTTTAACCAAAATGTTATGATTCTGATGATAGAAATGTAGAATGTGATTTTTTCCCCATGCCTAATTCACCTGACCGACTGAAAAAAAATCCTTTACATTAAATAATTTATAATATATAAGAGCTCTTACACTACATTTGCATGTTTGCTTTTATCATTTTTTAAAATTATTTTTATTTATTTTTACATTTTTTGCACACAGGCTAAAATTCAGTTATTTTGTACATTAGTTCACATAACCCCAAAGTATTATTATTTCTTCAAGCAAAAAAATTGTTGTATTTGTGATGTTTCAATTATTGTTTAAATTATATTTCTAAACATGTAAAAATTATATTTCTCCCTGCATGGGATAACCTGAAACCCGCTCAAAATCATGCTAATATTCCATAGCTAATTAAATGATATCAATTTGATTTAAAACAGAAGTAAAGTTCCACTTCTGCCTGAAAAGGTGATGTTCCTTCTGGAATCAAATATATTTACCTGCCTGATTGCCAGCTTCTACTGCACTTGCATTACCTGGGGCAGCTGAGACTGAATTAACGGCATCCTCCGGCTCAGCCAATTAGGATAGCCAAAAATTGGAAGTAAGAAAAGAAAAAAGGAAGAAGGTGGCACCAGAGGACAGGTGAGTGTATTTAAAAAAATGTGATCATACAGGTGGGGTTATTTTATTTCAGAAGAGACATTGTCTGTTCCTGCAATAAAAAAACCTGTCCAATCGCAATATTTTTGAATATTTTTGAATTTTTGGTTTTAATAGATCCCAAATTCATCAAAACTGTGTGTGCTGGTAAAATGGCCAAACACTACAATACCTTGTCCATAGATGAAGCTTTAAAGCCCAGACAAGCCAACAGGTTATAGATAAAGAGGACTTAATGAACCTAAAATAAAGCGAAGCCCTGGTTCCTGGTGGCTTTTTGTTGCTTTCCCAAACGGCATGCACCAGTGGTTAGCACTCCCGCCTTGGCTGCGCTGGGTCTCAGGTTCCAATCCCATCCCCGTGTTTTTGTGGGTTTCCCCTGAGTACTCCGATTTTCTCCTACATTCCAGAACAGTTAGGGTAATTAGCTTCCCTCACAAATTGTCCTCAGACTGTATTAAAGACATATGACTATGGTTAGTATGTGAGCTACTTTGAGGGACAGTTAGTGACATGGGCTTTGTACAGCACTGCGGAATATATCAGAGCTATAATGTAATATTAATAGGCAGGAGATCCATCAGCAGTGGCCATCCAAAGGCTGGAAAAGATCCCCAAGAAGCCAAAAGTCTGTCATGGAGTTGGCGGTGAAGATGGAACCTTTGTTGGACGCTGTCGTGTCGGGTTCTTGGACTTGTCATTGCTGCAGGGCACCTGCGTGCATTTCTTGATTGGTATATTGGTTTCCTGTAGGATCTTTAACACAGAAGGAGCATTTATCGCAGAGACTTGCAATATTTTTTTCTTGTCTTGACATAAGTTTCCAAGAGTTGTTTTTTATCTGCCAAGTTCTCCTTTTTTCCATTTTACAAAATCAGCTAAACAATTGCAATCTAATTTGGAAAGAATTAAAATAGCAGAAAATCGTCTAAAACTTTTCCCTGTAAGTTGCTTATCGTCTATAATTTCAGAAAATTTAACCAGCTAAAATAATTAAAACAGATTGGGCAAGGTCAGCAAATTCGTGTTTGCAGCGCTGAAATGCCAGAGCCGTAAATGTTTTTCTTCCGATTTATGGCAGCAAAATAAAATAAAATAGAAGAAATATTATCTATTATTCATGGGCACAGTGACCTTAGGAAAATTTGTGTTCTTGTTTTTTTTTTTTTTCTTTTACAGTTGTAATAAAATGGAATCCATGTTTAGCAGACGGGATTTTACAGACGGCTGGTGCAGAACAATAAAAGTCGTGTGATAAATTGTTTGGAATATGCTTTTATTTTTTCGTTGGGTTTAGTGTGCTGTATACCCAGTCTATGTCGGCTTTAAACAAACTGCTGTATCGCTTCTATACAAATTCTGCTAGAAAAACTTAAAGCTGAACTCCATCCTTTCCTTCAGCCTTGCACTGTTGTACCGGCTCCTCTCCTGGACTGAAATTGCCTATTATGATTTCATCATATACCGTGACCTTCTCATCATGTACACTAGAAGCTGCAACAAATCATATAGAGCCCGCCTTCTAACTTCTGTGCATATTACCAATAGGCTCACCGCAGATGGGAATACCCAGGAAATCCCTGATGCCAAGTTAATTAGAAAGCTTTTGAACTTGGTATTGTCACCAAAATGTCTTCAGCTCAGGGGGGAACCTGTGGGAAGGAGCCTTGAAAAAAAAAATAATTAAAAGTTCTACATTTTCAATTTAATTGCAAAATGCCCTGAACATTCTATTGTCACCAAAAGTGCTTGGGGTGGAATTAAATGTCTCAAGTAGACCAATGGGAACACGCCCCTAAAGTGTGGGTAGAAATCATGGATACTGCGTACTGAATTTGAGCTAAATCAAGATAAAAAACAGCTTTGTTTGGTTAATTATAAACTGATGAGCAAAAGGTTTTTATAGCATCCCCTGTGGGCAGTTGTAAGTATTGCAGTTTTTCCCATTTTGCAAGTGCACAGAAATTTAAATCTTGACATATCTATTTATTTGTCATTGTCTAGCATTTTTTTTTTGTTATATATATCAAGAAAGAGAGAGAGATTTATCAAGGTGCTGGGGATATTCCTGAGGGCTTTTGGTCTCTATTGACAAGATAACATTATGAAAATTTGTTGGCCGTATGTCCATGGTGCAAGGGGCCCAAAGTGTGCCAAGTCCAAATATGCCAATATCCTTCACACCATTACACCACCACCATCCTGAACCATACAAGGCAGAATGGATCCATGCTTTCATGTTGTTGATGCCAGATTCTGACCCACCATACAAATGTTGCAGCAAAAACAGAGACTCGTCATATCTGGCAACATTTTTCCAATCTTCTCTTGTCCAACTTTGGTGAACTATGTAACCTCAGGTGTCTGTTCTTAGCCTTGGTGTGATCTCCCGCAGTTGTAGCCCATCTACCTCAAGGTTGCATGTGTTGCATGCTCAGCCATTTCTTCTGCAGACCTCGGGTAACAAGCGAATTTGAATTATAGCCACCAGTCCGGCCTTTCTCCTCCGACCTCTGCCAACAACAAAGCATTTTCATCCAGAGAACTGGAACTCAGTGGATATTTTTCCCATTTTGGACCATTCACCCCAGAAATGATTGTGCAATAATATCCCAGCAGAACATTAGTTTCTGAAATATTCATTCTACAACCATTCTATATTCAAGTCACCTAAATCACCTTTTTTCCCCATTCTGATGTTTAGTTTGAATTGTAGCAGTTCAAGTAATAATGTCCAATAGCTAAATGAAGTTGCTGCCATGTAATTGGTCGATCAGATATTCGTTATCAAGCAGTTCCATGAGAGTACCAAATACAGATATATACATCTATATAATATAATTGAATATATATACAAATAATAATAGTATGATTATTTTCTGCACTCAGGTATTATGTATCTGGTTAATAAAGCTAGGTAATAATATCATAACAATATCATTACCAAAGTAACAATATTATTATTATAAGATAGGAGAATATACATAATTTCCTTCTATTCACTTCCAGAGTATTAGGACATGATGCTTGACTAAACCTAATATTATTGTCCTTGGGTATTATGTGTTTCCTGAGAGCCAACATTTCCCAGCCAAAAAAAAAAAGCCCTCTTCCAGCAGGTATTTATCTAAGAAGTGCCCATTATTTCATATCATTTGTTTTAGTTGAGTGAAAATCTAATTACGCCCGGCATCTCCGGCATTCGGAATAATTTCATTTTCCGCTTTGAAAGCGGCATCTGAACTTTCTCCTCTTCGGAGTTACATTGGAACTGCGGACATTTCAATTTACGAAGGTCGCGGCGTGAAGCCAAAAAACAGAATCATCTAAATTGTGTTTCTTATTTATTGTTTAAAATCCATTTGTGCCCTCGGTATGTATTAAGCAGGTGTTCCGGTAACACAAGCTGAATCTGGCTGCTTTGTGTTCTGTTTTTATGTATCACTCGCTGAACATTTGAAATAGATACAATAAAAAAAAAATTTAAACTTAAAATTAATGTGCTGTGTAATTAGCTTCGCAAGGTGAATGTACAAAGCGTTGGTAATTGTAATTATTAATTTTCAGATCAAACATTAAAATTCCTTTGACAAAGCCCAACTAACATCACGGCTAACTGGAGATGAAAGATGTTGGTGACTTATAAATAATATATTACAATAATAAAAATATATTAGTTTTATACTTTTTGCCTTTGTTTTATATTTACAATTCTTGTTTTCAGAAATAAACATGACCAAGGTAGCCCAGAGGAGTCCCCAATCGGAAACCAGCTGTCCAACCCTCCCACCTTTCCCCTTCCAAGTAATTTAGTCAAATACAAGTGTGCTTTGGAATAAAATTTGCCAAAAACTATTCAATATATACCACAAATAATGCATTTTACATCCTATGTACTTTTATTTTATTTTACAAAACATATTCTTCAATAACGCAGGCTATTCACACATCAGATGATTCTCGTTCCATTATCACTTTATCAGGGCTGGTATCAGAGCAGAATCTGGTGTCGGCACAGTGCTCTTCCGACTTCGTTCATGGATCCGTCCTGGCGGATCCATGAACGACGAACAATTGTAAAGGGGAGAGATCACAGCAGGGTGCTGCTCGCTTGTTCCCCCCCTCCCCTCTCCATAGAGAAGAATGGTGCTGTGTGTTCAGAGCTCACTCATGCATCTTTCAGTCTTTCCTTTCCAACAAGAAAAAGACTGAAAGATGCACAAAAGTCTAACGTGTGTACGCAGCCTAAACAATAACTCAACTAAAATAAATATAACAAAGAAACATACTTATTTTTGGCTGCAAATCCTGGAAGGCCCAACTAACCAACACCAAGGTCACCTGGTTCTGCCATAGGTTGATATTTTTGGCCTACAGCTGCCGATATTAAACATATATAGACCCCTCCCGGGTCTAATAAAATCCCTTATTACCATTCACTTTATTGCCATACCAAAAGATGGGTCCTCCCATCACACCAGCACAACTGACACCGTTGCCGCCCCACTAACAATAGACCTAATTTGGCCATTTAAACACCCCCATTCTTCCCCCTACCCAACCAAAGGAAATGTCTTCCTTGCCTGCACATCTAATTCTGACTCTGTCCACCCAGACACATTCCTGCCCCTTGCTCTGACCCCACCTAAATCTCCACCCTTCAACCAATCAAAATCTAGCCCCAGATCCTTCCAGCACTTTCCTCACCCCCTCTCCTCCTCGATTCCCTAACCACCCTGTCATGCAGACCCTCCACCTACCTCTCCTATTTTTCTTTCTCAGCTCCTGGCCTATCTTTCACTTATTATTCTTGATCATTTATACATTTATATTCATGCGCTGATATAATGCATTGCCTGCCAACACCGAATTTAGTGATGACACATGCATTGCTCCACCCCAAAGAAATTTGGGCCAAAAAATATTTTGGTAACATGCTTTACTACATTGCATGTCCATGCATGTAATATGTTCCCTTATTTCAGTTCAATTCATTTATTAGTGCGATTTACTTTAAATGGCATCCCAATGCATTAAAGAGGTGCCAACATCTTCACCTGGTTCTTTTTTGGGTTCAGGATCTTCATTCATCATGATTGGTTGGAATTATGTAATTCCTGCGTATGCACACCAAGCTGTGCCGAGAATGTGCATGCACAGCTCAATGTACATTTTACATTCTGCAAATAGGCAGATGGGTCTGCGTTATTGCAGAAGATTTTTACACATTTTTAAAGGTTGAAACATTTTGTACTTTTTAGTTGGTTATGATGGATCATTGGTGCCTAAATGATCTTTGGTGCATTATTCTTGGCCACCAGTAGATGGAGCTGTGTCCTCATATAAAGTGTGTAACAAACTCCAATGAGGTCCCCAACTGCCATTTTTTTTACAGGCTTTACATAAGAACACAGCACCATTTAGTGGTATGACACGTAAAACGTTTTGATTTTTTTTTCTAATAGCAGTATGTCTTTATTGCAACAAAAAGCAACATTTGTTTCTTTTTTGAGTATAATTTGATTTTAGGTCAAAAAATTGTAGTTTGCTGCATCACCAACAACACATTGAACTGTGTTTTCACGGCATTCATTTAGTTTTTAGCATCCCATTTAATTTCAATTAACTGTATTGTGCTAATGTATCACAGTGACGCAAAACATAACCTACGCATGCATGTGCATTAATAGAAATGGGCCTTTAGGTATTGGAGGTAGGTAGGTTTTCAGTGCTGGTAGTTCCCAAGTTTGGTGTTTACTTCAGAAATTATTTTAGCGCTACAAACTCCTTCTTCAACTTTTAACTCCTTCTGCATCATTGTTTGTACCAACTCTTTTTTGCACAAATGCAGCTTTATATTCAATGGGCTGTCATAGTGCAACACCCACCAACACCATAGTAACAGCACAAGTATTGCCCCACCACAAAGAAGTTAGGGCCCATTTAGATCTTGGTAATGCGCATTTCTACAATGCATGTTGATGCATGTAACATGTCCCATATTGCATTTCAATTACCGGTAATTTTGAGATGCCTAATTAATAATGTTTTTAATAATGAAATTTATTTTTAAAAGCCAACATCTTACTCAGCTCTGCACATTAAATAGGAGTTGCAAACGACAGATAAATACAAACAATGCCACAGGAGTAGGGAGGACCCTGCCCAAAAGAGCTTACAATATAAAAGGTGGTGGAGAGTAGTACTATAGGTGGATATGGAAAGGTGGCTAATTAGTGATGGAGTGAAAGACAGATGAAGATCTGGGTTTGAGGAAAGGTGAGTTTTTAAGGTTGTTTAAGGTGTGAAAAGTAGGGGCTTACCTGATTAAGGTATAAAGTAGGGAGCTCCAGATAGTGGGAATCGCCCTAGAAAAGTCCTAAAGCCATGCAGGGAAAGAGGTTATGAATCAGGGAAGTCATCAGTAGGTCACTGGAGTAAAAGGAGAGGGTGACTAAGGGCCATTTGTGTTTTGTAATATGTTAGCACTTTACAAAGGCAGAATAAAGGAGAAGAAGGAGAAGGAAGAAGAGAATAAGGAAAGGCAAAAGGAGAAGGAGGAGAAGGGAAAGGAGAATGAGAATCAGAAGGAGAAGAAGAAGAAGGAGAAGGAGGGGGACAAAGAAAAGGAGAAGGAGGGGAAAAGGAAAACAAGAAGGAGGAGGAGAAGGAGAAAGAAAAGGAAAAGAAGAAAAATAGGGAGTAGGAGGTGGCAAAGAGAAGGGGAAGGAGAGGAGAAGGAAAACGAGAAGGAGGAGAAGAAGGAGAAAGAAAAGGAAAAGAAGGAGAAGAAAAAAGAATTTTGTAATGTAATAACTAACCTTTGACTTCCAGAGCAGTGGTCCCCAACCTTTTGGACATCACGGGCCACTAAATTTACGGACTCATTAAAAGGGGAAGAAACTTCCCCCAGAGTGACGTCATGATGCCAGAACTCGCCCACTCTCCCAGGGACACAACCCGCCCACCACCCTTAACCTGCTATGAATACTGGAGACATGGTCCGCGGCTCTGGCCAGTACTTCCACCCAAGCGGGGTCCTTCTCCTGCCAGAACCGCAGACCACAACTTTCTCACGGACCACCGGTTAGGGACCGCTGTTCTAGAGCATTCTAGCTACCGTTGTCTTCCTTTTCCCTTTGGTTTGAGTATTTGATTTCCCTGATTGACTAATAAAGCATCACCCTTTCATTAGATTTGTTGTAAGGCAGCAATTATGACACTCTCAGGAGATAAAAATAAAACTTTGAAAGGTTATTAATGTGTTTAACAAAGTTGATAATTAGAAGAGATATGTCGACTGATAAGACAAGATAGCGAGATATCATATGTTCTCCTCCGTCTGCTACTGGAAAGATTTAACAAGTTCCAGCAATTACTTCCTGCTTCTACTTTTAGGTTTTTGTTAGCTATTAAACTTTGAAGCACAGATAGCACGCTGATAGAGAGGTTATGTTATCATTTTCCATGTTGATTGTTTTAATACTCATCCCAATGAAGTAATGAAATACAATCTTTTGAAGCTTGGAGTGTATGGGAACCCTGACAATGAACTTCTCTCATTTCTTCCTCTTTGGTATTTTAAATACTCCATGTATATTTGTCTCGTTATATTTGTTTTGATTAGTGCAAGGAAATATGTGTATGCTAGAAAATTTTTTTCTTAATTTAGCGATGTAGGCAACAGAAAACCTCCTTATTTAGATGGGGAGAGGGTGAGGTTCTGCAGTCTTTTAACTTGTTACCTAGGGTGAAAATGATGTTCCTAAATGTATACAGTACAGAATATTATAGTTAATATAATATAATATGCTTCCATATATTATTTTGTACCTGGAATGCATGAAAATCTACTCTGACATGATCAATAGGAATGCCAAAAAGATGAAAATGAATAAATAAATTCATGGTGTGTTATTTTTAACAAAGGCAAAAAAAAAATCACAAGGGCTCAGTCTGTATGTCACACTTACCTCTTCTTCACTAAAGCACAGGTGCTTCTCTCTGCATGTGGACAGTTCAGACTCTGAATGTGCCTGCGCTCCCAAGCTTCACCGGTTTCACCCATCCCCATGGCCAATCAGGAATTAGCCTCCTAATTATCCCTGGCTGGTTAGCTAGCTCAGAAACAGCACTCAGTGTCCGTGCAATGTGTCTCTCATAGCAGTAGGTCTTTTTTGCAAGCTTTTTGAGTATAATTTGACTTCGTGCAATATGACTTTGTGTAATGTGTCGCCTTTAGTGCCGAGCCCCCTAGCTCTGTTGAGCACTTCCTGTACACCAGTTGGTTAATTCAGTATTAACCCCTGTCCAGCAACCTGGCAGTAACCAGCAATTCAATATCCTCACCACTACAGGTTCTGGAGAAGACCTGGACACTGCTTCTCAGGGCTCATACCATTTCTGTGCAAGCTGTAGCACCCCCCTAGTGACATTGTCTTCTCAAGAGTGACACTGTATATAATTTCTCCCTTTAAAGGATGAAGCATTTTGTACTTTTCAGTTAGTTATGATAGGTCACTTTTGCTTAAATGATCTTTTTTTTTTAATAGTTGTTGGCTACCAGTAGATGGTGCTATGTATTCATGTAAATTGTGTAACTAACTTCAAAAATGTCTCAGAGTTTGTTACACACTTCACATATGGACACAGCACATCTAGTGCTATGACCCGAGTATAAACTGTGATGCTTATTCTAATAGCATTTTGGGAACAAAACAAATCTCAATATATACTCTATATTGAGTATATTGTAATATTTTTTGCACTATTTTTTTGATCAATTTTTAGGCACAAGAACATCATGATCAGTCTACAGTAGCTTCTGTAAACCTCAGGAACCATTTAAAGCCAATAGTGTCTTTCAAAGCTTATAGTCCATTCAGATGTGTCCCATTGAGGATGCGTTCATTGTTTGTATAGGATGAGTATGTATTTACCACTGGCTCAGGGACCTCAGAATGAAAATGACTTTGTATGGCTGGATATGTGAAACCAATTACTGTGTTTAGAGATGTTATGTGTACCCCTTGGCTTCATGTTACCTCAGCCGGGGTTTCTTTTACAATCCCCATTTTCTGTGCCTTGTCCCATGATCCCCTCACATGCATTATTTTATCTGAATTGAGAAATCTATTTCCTTTATTCTAAAAACAGAACCCTATGGATATAAGTAACACTGACATAGGAGGTACAGATGTGCGGGCTAATTATCATATGTTCTCACTTGTTAGTGTTCACACTTTGGAAAAAAAACTTTAATGCTAAATATACCCACTGCTTCTTCCCACTTTGTGGACAATATTTTGGTGCTGTGAAATTTAATTAAAGGTACACTAATATCAAAGACATTAAATAGACCTTACCCCCTAATAAGTGATATTTACATTGCTGCGGTCCTGTGAATCACATTTCCCAGTTCTAGTAATATACATTTATGACTTTGTTTCTTCCTTGCTGACATCTCAGTTCAGCTGCTATCCCGAACCCGCATTGCTGCCACTTCCCGTCTACATGCACAGTAGGGATGGCAATGTATGGAATTTCTTAACATGGGTTTCCTGATGATGACAACCCTGGACCATGCCTGAGTTTAAGGGTATCATCAAAGTAGGCAGAGATTTAGGATTTTTTTAAGAAGTTGTTAATTTTGTGTCTGGTCTGGTTATAAAAGTCTTTACCAATTTTATATATCAGGATCAAAACCTGCTGAGATCAGACTTATCCAAACCATGGGTCCACTGTACTCATAGAAGTTTTGGCCAATGCACTAAGAAGTAGTTGGCAATCACCAGAACACCTCTTAAGACTTCTCAGCGGAGGACTCCCAGGTTGCAGGTCCCCGACACACCAATGGCAATCTTGGAGTCAGGAACAAGCCAAAGGACCATGCAGGAGCCAATCACTGATGAAGCATTAAAAAGGTAATTGGGAACATTGGAACAGCGAGGTCACTAAGACATATTAAGACACTGGATAGACAGGAGGCACTTGGGAACAATAGAGACACTCAGGGTCATAGGAGACTGTTAGGGGTCACACGAGACATCTAGGAACACAGGAAGAATCATCAAAAGGACACGGCACTAGCATGGTGCTTCAACGCTCAAATCCTGAGCAATGCTTCCGTGTCCTTGGATGTTCAGGTGAATCAGCATAGCTGCTTCTTACACAGGTGGTTGCAGTTAAGGAGACCTATAGGAATATGCCCCAAGTAATGACGTTTTTCCACAAACAAAATGTAAAGTATAGTCAAGAAGATACATTATTAAAGTTACCCCTCACTTTTTAAATTAATCACAAAGCCCGTCAACATAATACTGCCACCTAATTTAGTGTAAGTTATAAATCTTATATTTTTTAAATTTGAGACATGTACCTATAGGTCTCTGACTCTTCACCCTCCATTTTCCCCAACAATTATGGTGATATTGACATATTCAGGTTTGTGCCATAAATTAATTGAGACAAAAACTGTCTATGTACCCTGCTTGGGCTGCATTTTCATTAGTTACTTTGTTCTCAGATATCTTTAAATCCTAAAGAACGCCTTTATGCATAAATTATGGGGACTGGCGGCTTATGTGTCCGGAGTCCCGTCCTGGGACAAGAAGAATGTTACTGGCATAATCACACAATGTTTTTATTTGTAGGGCAATTGTCACCTATTTGAGCCATATCATAGTTGTACAATGTATTTATACATTTAGGTGGACATTAAAGGCACTTATACATTCACTCACTTCATTTAACATTTAAAAAAAGAGAGAGACATATTTTGTACCTCTTCTTCAAATCAACAAACAAAATGTGCCCAGTCCCAATTTCAACGCGTTTCACAGAATCTGCTTTTTTCTGAGTTTTAAGACTGCCTTTCCATTCCATTTCCATTCCATTGATATGGAATTATTAAATATATGAAAAGGAGCATTTAAAGTCCACTTAAATATATAAAAACATAAAGAAACAAAAACTAATACAGCCACAACATAATCACCTATATGCAATGCTATATAACTTTTCATGTTTAGGCTTTGCAGATGATCAGCACGTTAAGGAGCAGTAAGATTTACATCTAAAAAAGCTTCATTTGGCAGAGCCACTTCTTCACGTCTTTCCATTAATAGGATAATGTATTGAGACAATCGATAGCGTGAGGAAGATGCAGCACTGGACGGAGATGGCCAGACAATGCAGAGGCAAGAATGATATTTTCTTGGAAATCCAGAATGTTCTGTATATTGCTTGAAACAGCAGAAAGACTGCCAGCAGCTAATGCAGGAATATTGCCTATTATTTCACCGCTGATAATATGGAACATACTCACATCAGCAATACCCAGAATGAGCAAAAGGGCTGAGAAAGTTTGGAATTCTGCACTGAGAATACTAGATTGCCCAAAGCTAGAAAACTGCAGAAAAACTTTATTTAAAGGAAAAGGTTTTAAGTGTTCAAACAGTTGTTTATTCTGCTTATCTTTAGCCTTTTGAAATAAAACTTTTTTTGCTTTTGTTTTATAATATATTTTAGATCCATTGAGGTCATGGCTGGGTTTTTCTGCTTTTTTATGTAATGCAGATCTATCATGGTTCCTGGGAGGGGTAGCAGGGGGGCTGTACATAGCTTTCTGAAAATATCACAGCACCCAGGCTCAGGTTTTTTCTTAAAGCAGACCTATCACCACAAGTTTTACTATATATAAAAGGCTAAATAATCTTTGTAAATAAAGTAAAAGTTTTTCTTATAACAGCTTTTGTAAAAAAAAAAAAAAAAAGGGAGCCCCTCCGTTTCTGTTTTTACCGCAGAGGCAGTAAAGACAGAATGGGAGCACAAAGCCTCCTGGGATAATATGATCTTGGGAATGCGTAAAAGTGACTTTTTCCTACAATGGGAAAAAGAGCCAATCTCATGCATGCGCAGTGACATCAGCACTCCTTTTTTTACCCTTTATAGCAGGAGGCTACCTCACCGGATTGTGCGAGATTGGGTGTCGTAGCCAGAAGAAGAAAGAATACAGAAGTTTCAGGAAGTTCTATAGATTGTTCTAAGAAAAAGCTGGATGAATTCTAGAAGCACAGAATATAACTGGGGATTAAGGCTTTAAAGTAAAAATAACAGAGACAGCTGATCCAGGGAACATCCGATTGCCTCCTGTGATCAGGAAGAGATTTGTTCCCCATGTTGGAGCAAATTGTACCCAGGTTTTTTTTGCCTTCCTCTGGATGTCTATATTGTTCCATGAGCTCAAGCATCATCAGGATTTTCCTTTCCTCAGCCAATCAGAGAGCACTAGAGGTTTTGAATGGGGAGACTTGATCCTAATGAACCTCTAGTGCCGGGGATCGCACACAGGAGGATTTCCACGGCTGCATGAATGAATGCAGCCCTGAAAATCCTCCTGTACTGATTTCCTGGAAATTTTGCGGACCCATCAGAACTTCGAGGAAATTTTTGCGAGAATGCCAGAGGCATCCCCAAACAGGATCATGATCAGGAACTAATCTGTTCGCCGGAGATGCCAAGATAGACAAAAAGCATATAACTAAATGGAAGCTGGGGATGCTGCAAGCTGCAAATCAGAGGAACTTGCAAGCAGAGCGGGTACAAATTACCTTGTTCCTAGGGGCCAATGGTGTCAATATGGTGCGTGACAAATCCTAATGTCCCTAAATTCCAATGAACCCATGTTGGCAAACCTTTTTTGTTTATATACCAGCTGTACAATTTTTGTTCCAAATTAAAATGCAAAAATAAAAAATCTCTTAGCGGTACTGAATAGAAATGTATCTCCTCTCTCCCTCTATTCCCCTATCATCTCCTGAATGGTGAAGACTTTTAGGAAGAGGGAAGGATAATAGTAAAATTGTTATAGGCGTAATTGAACTGTCAGATGACAGAAGACGTTTGTCACAGAAGATGAAGTAAAAGCCACTTTCTGAACGCAAATAAAGTGATTTATTGAGTTCTTAAAAGCGGTAAAAAATTAAAGTTTTCATTGTCCGGATTTTGACGTGCCTGCCATGAAGTTCTTTCTGCTGCTACTGAAAGTTTCCATCATTTTCTATTAAATACACTTAAAGAACTATTTGAATAATGAGTTAGCTACTAGCAGGAGGTTGAGGCAGACAGAAGGAGGTGTATATTGTCATGGTAGGACACAGACAGACAAACAGGAAATTAATGTAGTCATGATCCAGGCTTGGGAATCTGTAAATTGAGAATTTAATTGTTCATTTAAATGAACTCATTCACACATAATTCATATGAAATCACTTATCCTTAATTGGATGCAAAATGGAAACCAGATTTTGCAAAGTATGGGTCATGGATATGGTTAGGGGTTCCTGGAGCTTCTGCAATGGAGGAACCTGTATACAAGGGATATTCAAGAACATGTTTAGGAACCAGAGGGATATTCGCGGGATTGTAATGAAGATTAATGAGCAGTGAAGAAGGGACTGGAGTGCAGTTATAAACCCAGCACTCTGCATGCAACATACTAAGACTGATTCTTCCAGTCTGTGGTCCTGAGCTTGTCCAACTTTGGGTTAAATGACAGCCATTGCCATCCCACCTACTTCTTGTGGGACCAGGACATCTACATTGGGTTCCAAAAAAATGGGATTCTCTAGATCTGAATTTGAAAGGGGCCTTTTCCAGAATACATGTTTTTGTTTCCACATATGTGGAATAGAATAGAATAGTTCAATGTTTTATTCATAGCCAATGTCTTATTCTTAGGCAGCAGAGTGGCTCAGTGGTTAGCACTAATCTTTTTCCTCCCACATTCCAAAAACATGCAGTTAGGCTAATTGGCTTCCCCCCAAAATTGGCCTTGGTAATGACATATGACTATGATAGGGACAGTAGAATGTGAGCCCATTTGAGGGACATCTAGTGACATGACTATGGACTTTGTACAGCGCTATGTAATATGTCGGAGCTATATACTATATAATATTAATTATTGGCTTTTCTTTTGGTTGTCTGAGTCATAGGTCATGGATCCTTCTACCATTTCGTTTTCTGATACTGGGCAGTCCATTTTGCTCTATAATATATCAATAGTCTTGACATTTAATTGTTCCCTGCCCAGGCTTAAGACTCCCGGTGCCAGGTGCAGCAAGCCAGTTCCAAGCACCAAGCAAAGGCAAGCTTTCTTCATGTTTTACAGTAGCTATGGTGTTCTTTTCTTTATTTTAGCATTTTAGGCTTAATTATTTCATCTGAGATTCGCCAAAAGAGTTCCAGTTTTGTCTCTTCATCATTGCAGCTTGTCAATATGCATTTCAGCTAATTCCAGCCTGGCTTTATGTTTTTTTTTACCAGTATATTCATACAGGTCTTCTTTTTAGCCCCCTGTTACTGATAAAACGACAAATGGTGGCACCAGTCACTGCTTTTCCTTACATACAAGGATGCCGGTATACTAGGGGCATTTACATTTCAATTAATCAGCTTAAAGAAGGCATAAAGCACTTTTCAATGTAGCAGCAAATTTATCTATAGCTATAACTGTATTAGTCAAAAGAAACATAGGCTACATCTGGTCTCCCTGCCCTATAACATTCATATAGAATCTCTCAGAATAATTTATAATAAAGCGGTATAAAGCCATCAGGGTCTTGTTAATGTTATGTTCATGGTAATGCAATACCAGCATTCAGCGTAGTAATCTTGCACAAATGGAAGAGAAGCTGAAGATATTTTTTTTTACTTTTGCCGGCTGCAAATAAAAATGACAAAAGAAAATAATATTTAAAGATGTTACCTCAATAATCCCTTAAAGCTTGTGTCATTTATCATAGAAATGGTTTAATGAATTAGCATAAAGTTCAAAATAAATAAACAGAAAAAAAACAATCTACAAAGTGTGAGCTGCTGATTTGAGAGATAAAAACTGAGTGTTAGGATAGAGAAAAATCCTCTAAACTACAAACGAGTAAAGACAAAAGGAAAGCAGAAATAGCCTAGAAAATACAATATCCATCATACTTATGTGAAAGATTTGAGATGAATATAGAAGTATGAACAAATATAATCAGGAGGGAGAATGTGGATAGAAGCTAGTCTGGAAATGGGGGAGAGCCTCGAAGGAATAGTGTCATCTCACGTGATGGTTGGGTGGAGGGGTCCTTGAAATGCCAGTCATGTATTTGGGTTAAGGAGATGGATCCCCCATGGCTGATTTTCAGGATCACTTTACTAGAACTGGTCTATAATCTGTGCCAAAGCTCAAAACCAAATGGAACTGATTGTTTTCCCTTGACGCACTTCTTTGATACAAGTCTGCCCCATTGCCACACCTCTGTCCACCTTTTACAGGGGGCGGCAGCTGATGTACCCAATGACGTATGTCCACCCAAGCTAGATTGGCTGAACTTGAGGTCAATCCATCCAGGAATATTGGAAGTTTTCAATGTTGACCAGCTGGATTTGCTGACCCATATTCTCTACCTGAAGCCTTACACTATACAGCTGTTCGTAGGATTACCTGAGCCATACTCTATATCTTTTTATGACAGGTATAGCACATGGCTTACCAAATTCAACCAGTGGCCATTTTGCAGCTTGTCAACATTCTAGGCTGAATTTTCTGAGCAAAAAAAAAATTAACTCCAAATTTAGACCATTTAATTCTTTATTACAAAGGAAACTCAATTCCGACTCCAATCCTCATGGATTTATTGAGTAATCTGATTTTTTTCATTCCACTCACCTGTAGCAATGTGGTAGGTCCTCTGTAAAACTTTCACCACTGTGAATGAAATAAATAGAAAACTGTGAAGTTCATTTGGGAAAGGGGTAGATGAGCTAAGGTGCAAAGTAAGTATCATAGTGTCACACTAATCACAGGTGGGCTGATGGACCCTCTGTGTCACCAGCTTGGAAGGGATGTGTATGGGGTGTTGAGTCTTAGGCACCAGCCTCCGGCTTCACCAGCGCATCCTGCAAGAGGTGATGAACTTTAGGAGGCAGTGTCCAGGTTGGGCCCCCATACATGCAGGGGCTGCTAACTGCTGACTGGGTACGACCAATGCGCACTAGATGTGTACCAAAAGCAGAAGTATAGTTGAACAAGCCAATGTCAAGGCAGGCGCCAATTGAGAGTAGGGAAGTTAGAGCCGAGGCCAGTATACCAAAGGATCAGGATTAGTGAATGTTAACTGGAACCTGGAAACAGAATCTGGAAGAAATCCTTATTCAGTCAATATCCTGTTGCCAGTCAGTTCCTTATATAGGGGAAGCTAGGGACAGTTTACAGACCCCACCACCAGGGGGAGTGTTGGAGCTGAGACAGCTCAGGTGGTGTTCACACTTCCGCCAGTAAATGGAGGGTGCCTGTGGAATATCCTAGTTCTCTGGGGTAAAGGGGCAGCTCTCAGGGAGTCACATGTTTTTTTCCCAGAAAGCAACAGTGAATGGGCTGCTGTTGGCTGGAAAGGAGTGCGGGGTAGGTGACAAAGAAGAGGGCCCAGATCCCCTAGTCCTGCGGGGATCTGTGACAGTATGGTTCCTCAGAAGTAGAATTAAAATGTTGAATAGTCTGAAGGTTTCCTTTGCTGGTCACCAGAGGGGCCAAGGTGAGTGGGCCAACCTACCTGGGAAGTTAGACAGGTGTTATTTTTACTCCAATAATGTATCCGTTCAGGTCGACCAATTCTCAGTTTGAGTGAACCAGTTCTATAACCCCTGTTACACTGCCAATATAATAAATGAATAAATATTTATAATGTGATCAGTACCTACTGATGTGCTTTAAAGACATTTAAAGTTGAACCACAGGTAGTTGTAAAACCACTCGAAGGTCCTGATTTATTAAATCACTCCAAGGCTGGAAAAGATTGACTATCATGGGAGAACCTGAATGATCCAGGAAAACCTGGATAGATCCGATCCAGAATTGAAAATATTTCCAACAAATAGCAAATGATTTGTATTAAATCTTGGAGAGGGAGGATCAGCCAACCAAGGCTTTAATGCTTTGACTTGCAGCCTAGGAAAATGCTGTCAGGGGTAAAAGCACAAACATGACCTAATTCAGGTGTGGAGGCTCTCTTATTGTCCCGCCACAGGCTGTGGGTGGGTTCTGGACCAGGCTGAAATGCTCAGCTGCAAAGCAGTTCATGGGAGGTCCAGACTTGCTGTCCAGCACGGTGTCCGGATCACAGCACTCACTGAACATTAGTTGCAAATTATTTGGCAAATGACAACGGTCACTGATGTATTATCTGGGGTTTTATTTTCAAAGAATCCCGGGCTTAACAAGCAAAAGCTTTACCTTCAATGGAAAGATTTCAGCAAGTCCCAGCAAATCTTCCCAAGATGTTTTGAAATGAAACATCCTCCACCACATGAAAGTCATTTAATGTAAGCTTTAATCGGACACGTTTGCGCTACAAGCGGTAATGACTTTGTTCAATCACATGATCAATTTATGGAACGGCTGCAGGAAATAAAGAAACTGAAATTGGATGGTGTGAATGGCTGTTATTAAGCTGGGGAAAAAAGCAGCGTATGGCAGATCTATACCGAGCCTTTCCAGGTAATGAGAACCCGTTTACAGCACACGAAATCGCAGGATACTACGGGACAACAAACCGCTTATTACGCCTTGCAGTCGCTGGTGACAGTAATCTGCGCCAAAACCATTTACACAAAGAAAGCCAAGGAGAAGACCAATACTTTATTAAAGTACTTTGGGTTAATAACCCAGACAAGTCAAAGTTAATTTATGGAGCAAAAAAATAAAATCAATTCAAATTCTACAGCAGTTACTGTCCTCTTATTTCCGTGTGAGGGAGATTTAAAGGACCAACAAGACTTGAAAAAAATGCAAGCTGCACGCTCAAACAAATAAAAAAAAAAAAACACAACAGAGATCTTTCATTATTAGTATTTTTTTTAAATGCAAGCAGTGTTGGTATTTGGATTTGACCTGTGCAGTCATCAGGGACCTAGTGATCCTCACATCCTAAGTGATGACAAGAAGCATGCTGATGGGAGGAGATGAAAAACTGAGACAATCTCATCAATGTGCTGATTATTTTTTGTCCAGTAGGTTGAGGTATGTACAAGATAACCTGGGCTCAGATGACGTAGCTGTAATAATTACTGAGGACATCTAGCAGCGGAAAGAAAGCACTGAAGGTGAAATTTCTGGACTGAAAATTGCCCCTGTCTTTCCCTTATCGTGGGTAGGTGGACAGAACTGAACTTCGGAGTAATGGAAGAAGGCGCCCTAGTCCGATGAATGATGTTTCCTTTAAGATCATATAGATGGCTGGCTGTATCATTTACCTAGAAAGATATGGCAGTAGGGTGAATTCTGAGTAGATGGCAGGTTCGCAGGGGCAGCAGGATGCACTATGGGAAGAAGGCAGGTCAGTGAAGGCAGTGTGACTTAAAGGATTTGTTGCCAACATCTTGGTGCCAGATACTACAGGACACCTTCAGAGGTAATTAAGAGTCCATACCTACATGGGTCAGACAGGGGGACCTATATGTTTGTTGAATAAAATATAGTATAAAAATAATGGGTCTACAGATGGGTCAACATGTAGGAGTTCTTTAATCTGAAAGTCAAAGTAGTAAAGCGTTGGTTGACTTACGTGGGTAAATAATTTATCACTTTATTAGATTTTCCAATTATTTCTTCCCTTGAAAACTACTGTAGAATTAAATGAAACCATTCCTTGGCACTGCACTGGTTCGGGAGTGTTGACAATGGATCAAACTTTGGCACAAGGAACAAATTCTCCAACAAGAATGCAACTTTTTGAAAACCTCCTCTACCCATGCACCAAACAGATTAGTTGACCTTCACATCATATCATATTGCTATCAAGTGACTCAACACTTGGTTTTGGCGGACTACTCTATTCATAAATACCCATTGTATCTGAACTTTTTATGTACAAGGCTGAGCTGACCCAAATAAAGGACGAGCTACATGGGGCAGGTGAGGACAAATAGGAACCCAGGGCACATATAAAATTGGTTTCACCATATGCACAGCTCTCCAAATCCCTGCACCCCTGATTTTTGATCAAGTCTAGATCATCTTTAATTTTATTGCACTCTGTCTAGTACTTCATGATTAGGAGCACCCTGATAAAGCAATCAGGATATTAATCCTATGTGTTGTATGCAATGACATTACCTGTTTAATATCTTTATGATTGTATTACCTGTACAACTATGATAATATTTGAAGGACAACTGTATCTTGTATGTTATTAATACACTATAACTGTTGCCAAACTAAACATCTGCTTTGTGTGGTTTCTTGGGGCCACGGTTTTTCTTGTTTTTTTGCAGACTTGGGTTATTGCCCAATTAGCTGACCCTTAAACTGTCCCTGGAACCGTAGAAAATACAATAAAAACCCAACTCAACTTCCTAGTCGTGTCTTCTATCCTTCCCGAATCTGACTACAAAGAGAATTTTTGCCAGGAAATGGGCTTTGAAAAAAATATTTCTATAACTTTGAATTTCAATTAACTGCAACCCAGACTAGCAGACCCCTCACAATCAGTGTTTTTTTTAATATATTCATTGCATTTCATACAGAACCATTCACTACAAATTGACTGCAATTAAGCCACTTGTGTTCAGATCCTTTTTTTTTTTCCTGCTTCACAAGATTGATCGGATCAATAACACAAATACCATATACCCATCTGATGAAAGATAGAACTCTGCTGGTTTATCACAATGTAAATATATACAGTCTTTTAATAAATGTTTTCACCCAAGATAGATATACCCAGGTGTTACCCCACCAATTTACACAATTTTCCCATTAGATTCAATTACAAAATGAGTAAACTTTTCTCATGATTCATACATTTTCTACTTTAATCAAGTGTGGATTAATGTGTGATTTTTAGGGTAAAGGTTGATAAACCCTGGGTGAAAACATTTATAAATAATTTACTATAATTCATACACTAAACATTTTACTTCTTTCTAAAACTTGAGAAGGCTGATTGCCAAATTGGGTATTCTCCAAGAATTCAGATAAATTATTAGGACTGAACTACACTGATTTATGCCAGTGTGGTAAAGTGGCAAGATGGGCTTGGGGTAGTGCCTGCCGGGAGTGCCCGTTGGGGTGAATACATGTGCTATAGGTATCCATTGATGTAGGTTCCATTAATTCCTTCAATCTACTGTATTGAAGTAGTTGTAAAGCCTAAATCAATGAAATTAAATTTAATATTCTTCTTTCAGCTCCCATTTTCATCATTAATGGTTGCATGCGAATTTTCAGTGCAGGTTTCTTGAAGGTTACAACAGTAAATTTTATTATACCTGTATGATTTATGTTAAATTGGAAGCTGTGTGACGATGGTAAGCTTTTATTCCATAGAAGTCTATGGAGGGAGTATAATTTCGCTGGGGAAATTGCTCCATAATCTAAGCAGGGCCACAAGAGGATGATTTGGGCCAAATCCAAATGAAAGAAGAATGGAATGCAACACCTTGATGGAGAATCTTCCAGGTTTGTTTTCAGTGGCACTTTTACCTAATTGGAGAATGTATAATTAAACCTCAAGGTCTACTCTATTAGTCTTCATGTGGATTTGGCCTAAATCATCCTCTTGTGGTCCTGTGTAAATTTATCAGCCTGTGATATGAGTTCAAATATTATTTATATATATTGTAAAACAGTGCATTTCAGAAGCCTTAAGGTGCCCCCTTTAACATGGCTAAAATTATAATAAATATTGAAATCAATTCTCAATGTGTCCTAATGAGAACTCTATTACATCAATGTAAAAGAGTTCTCATTAGAAAACCCTTAAACATATCTTTAAAACATGTAAAACCTGTAGTGTTCCACAGTTCTCAGCCTTATATTTGCAGAGGAGGCTTTTCTGTGTCCCCTTTATTATTATTATTATTATTATTATTATTATTATTATTATTAAACAGGATTTATATAGCGCCAACATATTACGCAGCGCTGTATTTTATTATACCTGTATGATTTATGTTAAATTGGAAGCTGTGTGACGATGGTAAGCTTTTATTCCATAGAAGTCTATGGAGGGAGTATAATTTCCCTGGAGAAAATGCTCCATAATCTAAACAGGGCCACAAGAGGGTGATTTGGGCCAAATCCAAATGAAAGAAGAATGGAATGCAACACCTTAATAGAGAATCTTCCAGGTTTGTTTTCAGTGGCACTTTTACCTAATTGGAGAATGTATAATTAAACCTCAAGGTCTGCTCCATTATCCTTCATGTGGATTTGGCCCAAAGCATCCTCTTGTGGTCCTGTGTAAATTTATCAGCCTGTGTTATGAGTTCAAATATTATTTATATATATTGTAAAACAGTGCATTTCAGAAGCCTTAAGGTGCCCCCTTTAACATGGCTAAAATTACAATAAATATCGAAATCAATTCTCATTGTGTCCTAATGAGAACTCTAATACATCAATGTAAAAGAGTTATCATTATGATACCCACAACCATATCTTTAAAACATGTAAAACCTGTAGTGTTCCACAGTTCTCAGCCTTATAATTGCAGAGGAGGCTTTTCTGTGTCCCCTGAACTTTTTTCATATGATCTTGGAGAGGATGAATCCTTGCTTGCTATAGATTCCCAAAACAAGGGTAGCGTGATGCACTTAGCTGTGCTTTATGAATTCATGTGGCTCATTTTGTTATACATTACATAGAGTGGTATGGTTGAAATATTTGCATTGCATCACATGGAGATTTTGAAACTTGTTGGGGCCCATTGCCAACCTTAATATGCTGCACTGGTTTTGTTCATTGAGGTGCAAAGCATTAGGCAGCTCATTTCATTATAATGAGCTGTTATTGCACCCGAAGACTGCAAAACGATGCACAGACCTCCAAGGATGTGTGTGATGGTGGTGTATGTGGTCAAATCCTTTGTATTGAAAATTATGGGATATCCAACATATTGGATTTTTCAAACAACAATTGAGGTTAGGGGTGATAATTAAAAGAGGACACCTATTCTGATTACACTATCTAGTTCCTGTTGCATCTTAAGCACAGGAAAGAACAGTAATTTCCACAATGGGTCACAGGTTTAGCTGATTACTCTGTTGCACCAAACTGTCCATCTTATGGAGCCAAATCCTTCTGTGCCTTTTGCAGCCACATTCTTTTTTTTTGTTTCTGATCTCAACTCAAATAAATAGAAAAGGAAAATAAAACTTAACTTAACTCTTCCATATTCTTTGCAAGACAAAAATATAAAAGTTTTAGCTACAAATACATCACAAGTTTGGAAGTCATGCCTTTCGCTTAATAGACAAGGTCACAGATATTTTTCGCTATTTGTTTATTGACACTGTGAATATTGTCTAAAATCAGGATTTACCTCCATAAACAGCATCCACACATCCCCACATCTTTGTGTTCCTGCTTACAAATCAGCATTTCCTCTGTAAAATATGATTTTCTTCCTTGCAGGGTCACAAAAGAAGACGAGTTAATGAAGGCGGGGCCAATTCCGCTGCCCTCTATAATATCTCTACCCTTGGCACAGGCTTGTGTGTTCTTTTTGCAAACTTGGTCCTGTTTAAAATAGCCTGTAATCCAATTCATAAATATTTATACAGCTGATTTGCATAACGCCAACTCCTTTACTTTGTGTTATAGAGGACATGGGGCACATCAATCCTTGAAGATGCTTGCAAATATATACCAATGCTTGATGGAGTCCTGCCATTAAGGAGACATGAAGGCCGACTTTGGCAACTTCTACTTTTCTAAATGATAGTTGCTTTTCTGAAATGTTGAAGCATGAGCTTTTACGAGTCACTGACCCCTACCATATATGTGGATTGCCCTTCAGAGATCACAGTATCCCTTCCCCTGATGATGGTGTTAGGAGATGCATGGCTAGCAATCCTGTTCAATAAGCTAATGCAGTCCAGTGCATCCTGTTTACTCCCCCTGGCATCGTTTGCAGCATAAAAGGAGATCAGGTAATTAGTTGTCTGTCCTCTGACTTGCAGCTTGCGGCATCCTCAGTTTCCCTTTAGCTGTGCATGTGCCTGTCCCAACATCCCCTGCTCATAATTTGGGACTTTGTGCAACTGAAGGTGATTTGAGAGTATGTGCTGCAGCCAATGAGCACAACAGTTCCTGGCTTTGATCTTTCTAAAAGCTTCCCTAACAGATGCCAACTCAAAGGCACAATCCTACAGGTGCCTGTACATTTCTGGTTATGTTTACATACGTCTGACAGGTATAGGAGTCTTGGATCAGAATTCCAAATTCTCCAATTTCACGTTTTGAACCAAGCTCAAAATACCTTTGTAACTCTTTCACCGCAGCTTTTTTTTCATGCAGATATCCATTGTAATATTTTATTTTAGTCTTTACCAAAAACATTTATAAGGGGGCGTTTTTTTCTGCATTGCTGAAAATTTGGAGGCTTGTCATAAGTACCTGTCCCTTTAATAAATACAAAGTTTAAATCATGGAAAAAACATAGCGGTTGATAAGGTGTAGCTTTCTAATCCATCTTTAATAGAGATGATTGCCGTACTCCATTATTTCATGCTCAGATATCTAAGCCAAGCAGACCGTTCTCTCACAATAAAAAATAGGCCGTTAATCAATATTCTAATAGGAGCCTTCATTGCGGGCGTTGAGAAGCAGTTGCCTTTTGAACAAAAAAAGATCATACTTATGCTGGGATATCGACCATCACGCTGTTTGGACTTTCACTCTTTATTTCACATTGATTTCACGAGCACCAGATAATACCGAACATTCTTAAACAACTTCCATTATCTGCCACCATAATACCCACTTTAACTTTTCATTGTCTTTTATGGCCCTTCAAGCCATTGCTATTTTTTTCCTCCACTTTAAAAGGTAATAGAGATTTTAAATTAAAAAAAAAAAAAGGATTACATTTTATGTACTTTTTTATATAATATATAAATATAATATAGTTTTAACCTGCCAATGAGCTTTTACATTATAATCCATAATTATTTGTGTGTGTATATATCTCTCCAGGTGTTCGTTAAAAAAAATTGTACCTTTTGATTGTATTACTGTTGAAATGTCTATGTATATGCCATTTCTACTGCTTGATTACAATAAAAAAAATGGGAATTTGCCTAAAATATTTTTGTAAAGAAAAAAACCCTGGCATTTAATTTGCTAAAATACTTAATCGTAAATAATTAGTAAAGATGTAGCTTCCACCTTTTTTTATTCCTTTGTTACATCTTTGTGCAGCTCACATTCAGTAGACTCCTTGCTGTCTGCGGGTTTTCTGGTGGTCACAACAATGAAACATGTGTTTCAGCAAGGCTGCCTGTTGTCTGGTACAAACATGTATTGGGGAATGCAGGATAAGAACAGATCATGGTAACTAGAAGTACAAAGACGTAAAATCCCAGGCAGAATGATGACTGAAAAGTTGTAATTTTTACTT
>NC_092861.1:150882540-150884578 GCF_032062135.1 Pyxicephalus adspersus | reverse complement strand
AACACAGCAAGGTATTGGCTTAGCACAATGACAGAAGCTCTGCCCTGCTAAACTCCGCTCATTGTTAAGCCAATTTGTTCACCAGACAATGACAGCTATGCAGCAGAATTAGTATATTTGTCAATAACCTTACAAAATTGCAATTATAACCATGCAACAGAAAAGACATTCATGGAAAATTCACCAAATAAAATAAAAGCTGCAGTTAGAACATCTTAAAAATTACTTTTGAAATTAAATGAAAACCTTAACAATGATATTAGATTTTCATGATTGTTGTTACACACACTCGTTTATTTGTGGTATGTTGTAACTTATCTAATCTTGTGGTATGTTGTAACTTATCTTATCTTAATATATATATATATATATAAATTTGTCAACTCTCCCCCCTCTTCTAAAGCATAGAAAAAACACTATAGTATACAAATTCATCTCCACATATAGGTGTAGTATAAATTGTGAAGTCTGTAAAAAAAAAAAGCTGAGATGTAAATGTGATGTATCTATAGATAGCACAAACTGTGAACTGTAAAAAAAAATCTGCAAAATCAACGTTTATTTACATTTCTCCTGATACGTCCTATAAATGTGTATGGGATTCTACAAACAGCACTAAGCTTCAACATCAGATTATATTCCTTAGCCTACCTTCCCCAAAAAAACATGGAACACTTGCATCAAGGCTAAAAACTACTTTAGACAAAATGGGGGTCTGGAGAAATATGAAGTAGAACGCCCAAAGCATTGCAGACTTTTGCACCCCTGCTATTCTGGGGAAAGTTGGGGCCCCTGGGCAATTGCTGAATTTTCTCCACTTTAAAATCAGCCTTGTCCCATAGCATCATACCAACTTGAACTTGGACAAATGCATTAACTCTTGTCTTACCATAGCTCATACCTCCCTACTTCTAAGAGTCCCTGCCCCAGCTTAAACTATTCTGTTCATTGGGCAATATGAGGATATTTCCAGAGGTAGCCTCAGAAACTGATTTTGCTTGTCCTGTTGTATTATGAGGTTGAGGCATGGCCAACCACTCCCAACTCCTTCAATCTCTATACAGAAACATTTTTGAGGTTCTACACAACAATATAGCTGCTGTAGGTATTCGAGTTTCTAAAAAAGATCTGGGCTTGATTTTGGATAACAACCAAATTATATGTATAGGGGATGACAAATATCTGAAGTGGAATCCAAACCATAGAGCGCAATAGAGTATTAACTGTGTGAATATGAATCTTTCACCCAAGACTTTGTACCCTACTCCTCATGGGTAACTTGTGTAAGTGATCCCCCAAACCTTGATGTCTTCCCTACTTGCCATTGAAAGGTCATAGCCAGAGCTATTCCCTTCTCCAATTTAGCATTCAGTCCACACAATGTGCCAGAAAACAATCTAGAAGAATGGCAAAGAGATGAGCACTCCTTTGCTGTCCAATCACAAGCTGGGGGTGGGTTAATGACAGCCTGGACTCAGGATGTGAGCCAATTGGTAGTGGCTGTCATTTAACCCTGAAGACTGAGGACACCTAGTGGCAGAAAATATATATTGTAAGGGAGCACTCTGTATTAAAGCTATGTATGGAAGAAGAAGCTGTTTTCCTATATTTTGGCTGTTATCTATTTTTTATTACTGAGCTTCTTCTAAGTTACACTTATACTATTTTATTTACAGTTCTATCGTATCCTGTTTTGTAATTGCAGGGAGTCTGCAGCAAATTCTTTGTTCCCTCTATTCTATGTAAACTCTTCCTTGCTAATTATTCCATTGAGCTGCGTCATCCCAACACCATAGTAAGTCGCTCGCTAGGTCTGAATAAGTATTTCTTAAAAAAAAAATAATAAAAATATACAAATATAGCAAAATAACGATAGCTGACTCATTTCTTTCTCTGTCAGAGTCACATTTCTGTCGGATTCTTGGAGAGTGTAATTTTCCCAGTGAGCCAACATTGATTTCTCCTATCTGAGGATACCTGCCGGCAAATCCAGATAACCGGCAGCCGAGTTCCCAGCTGTACCTTTGTAATGTAATCT
>NC_092861.1:150811440-150882261 GCF_032062135.1 Pyxicephalus adspersus | reverse complement strand
TTTATAAAGAATAAATAAAGGATGTTTTTTTTTTTGGCAAGCAAACATTGTATTGAATATGTTACATACTAGTGTTGGAGTACATAGAAATATCATTCATAACAATCACCAGAGGATAACAATCTTGTAGGCATTTTGATTATACATTTTGACTCTGTTGATGTATTTTGTAAATATAAAGATATATTATTGTATATGAACTACTTGTCTTTTAATAATATGTTAAAGATGTTTATAAATGTTTATTTGTGATTTAGTGTGTGTTACATATCTCCACCACCCCTGAGCAAGCAGAAATAGTGAAACGCGTTGGGAGATAAGCAAACCATATTTCTAGTACATATATACTTTTGTCAGCCCTGGACCTGAGCTACAGGACAATAATAGGAGAACTCTGTAGAGTATAAGTGAATTTAGCCACATTCCTGAATGGATGTAAGAACTTCTTGTATGTCATGAAAAAATTCTATGTATTACACGATTATTATGTAACATACCCAAAACACTTTTACTTGCCAAAATAAACTTTTTCTTCTTTATTAACTTTACATATGTATGGGTTGGGTTTAGTGTTGAAAAAAGCATTAAATACAATGAAATGTAAAGAAAATATGTAAAATACATAAATGTTGCTTTGAATCTGCAAAAGACAGAGATGAGGACATTAGCTATATGTGTGCGGTGATGAGCAAGCATAAAGCAGCGGGAGCGTCATAGGAATCAATGACAGATCAATAATTCGCCATCTGCAAACAGGAAATGTTAAAAAAGAAACAGATACAGTGACACTCAACACGTTACACATTTAGAGAGATGTTACTGAGAACTTCATTAACTGCTATTAAAATGAGCTCTAATTTGACTTTTGACCTGGAAAGTGTCCAGGCAAATCTGAATGTCAAATCATATATATATATATATATATATACCGGTATATATATATACATATTATATATACAGAATATAATAAGGAAAGAGAATCATGCAATCATATTCCATTTTTCCATCTCTATCCCCTGAGTGTCCTGAATATTGTGTTCAAAACCATTAGGATTGCTTTTCTTTAATATTTAATCCCAGAAATACACAGTAATTATATTGCACCTTTCCAGTCCTTAGATGTGATGTCTACTCTGGATCTTTCCAACATTTTCAGCATTCGGAGCTTCAGAGTATCACAGAGTAGAGAGTCCATCACACTCCGGTTCCTCACATTATCCCGAGTCATCTCTGGTCTGAAATTAAAGCTCCCGGCTAATTATTTCAGGTCTAACTCATTTCCATCACTTATACTATGATGACACAATAGAGCTGGGGATTAGTTTTCTGCCTGACGCCCCATTAAAACTGACGTCAGACTTCCTAAAGCAGAGGATCCGATAATCACTTCCTGAGGTATGAAATCTGCAGCTCTTAGATATGGATGGAGGAGAGATGGAGGAGAAGCTCGGTCTGTTAAATCGGAGGAAACGTACAATTCATAATGGAGAAGTTACAATTCCAGAATCTCATCCAACCCAGCAGGGATGACCAGGCAATTGTCACAAAGTTGATTTTTCTATGAAAATACTATTGTTATAACACTTTATGTTATTTTATATTAGAATATAAATTTAGTATATAGTTTTATATTATATGAATTTAACCTAACAGGGTAAATTTAAATGTAAAAGAGGATAGTGTTTCTGTAAAGCAGCATTGAAAAATAGTCAGGATTTGCATAACCCCTAAATTAGGAATTGTTACCAGAATTCCTGAAGTGTGCTCAAGGAAGCTATGGTAACATATCCCAAATGAAAAAATAAATAAATAAATAAATAACAATGACTCAAAAAAGTCTATATTAAAGTATCTGTGTGTAATTGTTTGTTTTTTAAATAAATTAAAACCTTTGTTTCAATAAAGAAAACAGGTTTTAAAATGTGGACAGTTCTTTTCCCTGATTTATAAGTTTATAATAAAAGAGCACTTTTGGTTTGCTATTTCCACAAATTTACCCAGAAAATTTGAGTGGAAGATTTTATAAGGATTGACAAGGTACGAGGGGATGCTGAGAAGTTCCTGGCTTTGCCCAGAGAGGCAGAGTTATGAAATAACACATTTATTCAACATATTTACCCCTGAGACCCCCTCTTTTCTAGACCTATTAAAAAAAGTCCTTTGGTTGTGCCACAAACCAGCTCTCAGCAGCATCTTTGACATCAGAAATGTTCTCAAAATGTTGCCCCTTCAGGTGTTTCTTCAAATTCGGGAACAGATAATAGTCCGAAGAGGCCGGGTCAGGTGAGTAGGGAGGATGGTGGACCAATTGGAAACCCAGGGTGTTCAATTTGGCAGCCACAATGTTGGACGTGTGGGGTTCTCGCTAAAAAATATAAGTTTTAAGAGTTGCAAAGACCTGATATTTGCACAGTTACATACTAAGATATTAGGCTGTCATATGCCCCCACACTCATTATTCTATTTCCTCTGGAAGGGGGCAAAGCCAGGAACTTCTCAGCACCCCCTCGTGAAGCTGCTTCCTGTCAGTGTTCGCACTGCCAACTGTCCTAGTTATTATGAACCCTCCCAAACAAACACCAGTCAATGGGAATGCTGTTTGCTGATATTGACAAAGCTGTGGGCAAGGCATGGAAACTAGGTATTTGCTCAAACTTCAGTTCAGGGAACCTGAACCAACCCCAGGCACGTTAACCTGTGTCTACTATAGATCACTAGACCACTTAATGGAAACCAGTTCTATGAATATCCTAGGTGCAACCAAAAAGATGCACAGGGGCAGTTAGGTCAGTAATATTGTGCTGCATCAGGGGCCAGTACATGAAAGACTGACACGGGAGAAGGTAAAGTTAGGGTGACGGTCTAAACCCATCATACCAGTCAATGACTGACGTAATGCCAACGGCGCTTCTGCATTGTCACCAAATTATATGGTGGTATCAACAGAGGCATTCTTCAGTTGCTGCTTCCTATAGTCCCAGTCAGATTAATAAAACAGCCATTCTCAACCAGGGTTCTGTTCTTCCAGAGGTTGCTAGGGGTTCCTCGAACTGTGCCTGATTAACTTCCTATTTGGTGATACCTGCAAAATTTTTGGCAAACACCACTTGGTAGAGCCAACTGCATAATTCCAATGATGTTTTTAATTGTCTATAAAGTTTGTATTCCAGTCACCACTGTAGAAGTCATTCTTTCCAATAACCACCAATTTAAGAGCCCCTTTTCCCATTGACTCCCAAAAGCTGGTTTAGGTAGGGGTTCCCCAAGAGCTGAGAATTATTTACCCGGCTTCTCAGAGATCGAAAAAAGTCTTAAATTGTATCTCAGCATAAAGTCTAAGTGAAATGAAATGAACTATGGACAACCACTAAAGTAATTTACTTGATAAAGTGGGACATTGGGGCCCCGAAACAAAGTGTCAATATGGAACCACAGCAAGAATCTTGATAGAACCATAAGTGCTGACACATTTTGTATTTTATGGTGTAATTGCATGGTGTTTATGGTGGAATTGTATAGTGTCACCATTGTTGTGCAACAGGCACTTGTTAATTATGTGAGAAGTTTGTGCTGGACTCTATATGGAAGATTTAAGCCACTGGAGCAGTGTTGCTTGAGCTTTTTAACAGGAGGGGAACCTTTAAATAACTTTCAGGCTTTAGGGAACCCCTTCTATAATTACTATATCCACAGCTCTCATTATATTAGTGTGTTGGGCACTGGGATGAATTCCTCTTACATTGCTGGATATTGGGAAGAATGTCACCCTTACAGATAGCCAAAAAGATCATTGGTGTCACTTATACTGACCTGAGAGGTGCAAACTGCTCATTGCTCAGGGGACCCTCAGCAACCTCTGGAGGAACCCTATTTGGGAAACACTGTACTAGACGCTTATTGAGATTTCCCTTTAACAAAACTCTCATCATCCAAAAATAAAGAGTTGATGGCAGACGTTCTCCTATTGAAATACTGCGGTGAAGAAGTGGAATAAACTAATAATGATTGATCTCTTCTCAGCTAATCGTGTCACACCGCTAAATGCACTATTGATATCCTTAATCCTTCCTCTTCACACTAATATGATTCAATGCAGCATTAATTGAATACCCAGTTCGGTTTAATTTGATTTACAGTGCTGAGAAAAGAGACCGCTAGCATGGCAAAGCCGGTGTAAGTAATGATTTAATTATTGGGGGGGTCTTTCCAGGTGAGGAAAGAAAATGATGAATAACATTTGCCGTACTTTATTTTTAACAATTAAGGTTCAGGCAGGTGATGGATGACGCTGTGAACTTCTTTCAAGGTGACTCTAACCTTGATCCAGGCAGGTGCTCTACTCACAGCTTGGCCAGGGTTCAAGGCGGGTGAATGTGTATGTGCCATGAGAGCCGTCATTAACCCCAATCAGCTAATAACCCCAATCTCCGACACCGAGACTCCGCCACACTGCAGTCATCTTCTATTCCATAGATTGAGGTGTTATAGGGAAGTGACAGACCTTTTAGATTTATATGTGAATGTGATCAGATTAAAGCTGAACTCTTGACAGATATAGAAATATATGAATGCATTTTTGGAATAAAAAAATGCATCATGTGAAATGTAATCAAGGTAAATTCCAGAAGATCATCCACATTCATCCCTTGTTAAGCAAAACTCCAATTAATAGAGGCAACACAAGGATAGAAGAATGTAGAGATGGAGAGAAGAGTACATTATGGCATGATGCATGGAGACTGAATATATGATGAGTGCCATGAAAATGATGGATCAATGGAAGTTCCCATAGAAGACGAAGAGTACACGTTTCTTTTGTAAAACCTATAGACTGCAGAAGTCTCTTATTGCAGGATTCTTATCATTCCTAGGTCCTCACCAGACCCTTGCTCATACAACACAGGTGACTAAACAGTGAATAGTTTTTACACATTTTTATTATCATAAATGCTGTTTTTGTAATGGGGTTGTTTTGAATCGATCTTGCATTGCAGATCCAGAAAAAAAATATATGAAAGTTGCAATTAGTAAATGGCTGGTTTGTGTTGTAATCAGGAGGGGCATTTAGAATTACCGGAATATGTTAGCTTTTAATAAACACAGCTTTTGGGAAATCATCTCTAGATTCTATAAAACTGGCTTGCCATGAAATTTTATTTCAAATACAGAAAAAGCCAATCAATGCTTATGGATCCTTGTTCATCACAGAATAACTTAACGTGGAACTAAACCTGTGGAGCTCAACTGTCCCTGTTCCCTTGCAGGGCACCGCCATCTTCCTTCTTCTCTTCCTGTAGGTGATTACTGGTCATCTTGATTGGCCGGGCCTGGATGTCCCAACATCAGGAAGTTCATTCAATCCCGGGATTTCCAGGTCTCCTGACAACCAAAGCTGATGCTGCACATGCGCATATCATTTTTTTGCCAGATACCCGGAGCAATCAGGCAGGTCGGAGAGATTCCTTGTTCCTTTCTACAATAATGACCACCCTGATCGAGGATTCTTAAAAGTGGAGCTTCTATGTGTTTATTCTAAAAGTAGAACTAAACTATTTTGGGGATTAGCTTTAAAAATAACTCACTGCAAAGAGAGTTTTTTCTAAATTTAGGGTACTCTGCATGGATTTATTCAATAAAACTCCAAAACAAAATGTTCAGGGTTTTTTTTTCCCTCGCAGGTGATCAAAGTCATCCACAATATAACAGCAAAATACAAAATGTAGCCTCCTAGTTCCTCTGCAAGTCCCACAGACCTCAACTTTGGAAGATCTCCTGGGCTTTCCCCGCTCAGTGGCTACACACAGCCTCTTCGTCCGAGCTACCTGGCCTCAGGCTGAAACATCCCTCTGTTTCAAAGTCGGATCCTCTTTTTATCAATGGCCAGGTGCACCACAGCCATTGCCATTTTCTGGCCTGGAAAGAGCTAGGAGTGCCTGGCCAACCCATTCCTTCTCGGACACTCCGGGCCTAGATGCCAAATAAAGGGCTGCAAATCTGCACCAATAAGATTGTTCACGGCCCTATCCAGGCTCTGTAATCCCTTTTCCAGACAAGGGCAAGGTAGATGCCAAATACCCAGCCAATTGGGCATCATATATTTCATCCTGCTACACTACACAAATAGGAAACTGGGACCAGGCAGGTCGTTTATTGAAGAAGAAACAGGTGATGTCCCTTCTGCAATAAAATATACTTACCTGCCTCATCGCAATTTTCATTTACGCTCACCTGTCCTTGCTCTGGATCAGGCACCAGCATCTTCATACAGTCCGCTTCTGGGTGTTGGATCTTGAACATGGTAAGTATGTTACACAGGAAAGTATGTTTTATTGCAGAAAAGCGTCTACGGTACAAAAAAAATGATCACATTTTTATTTTCAACCGACAAGTTTAAGTTACATAGTTAGGTTGAAAAAAGACCATCAAGTTAAAACACTAGGGAAATAAACATATCCCAGATTTAAAACCCTATAACACATAGTTTATCCAGAGGAAGCCAAAAAAACCTGATACAATTTGCTTCAACAGGGGAAATAAATTCCTTCCTGATCCCATGAGGCAATCGGATGTTCCCTGGATCATCAGTCTCTGCTATCTTTACATTAAAGCTTTAATCCCCAGTAATTTTCTGTGCTTCTAGAAACCCAGGCCGAGGTAACAGAAAGCCTAGCACTAGCTGTGTACTTGTCGACACATTCCCCAGGCCGAGGTAACAGAAAGCCTAGCACTAGCTGTGTAATTGTCGACACATTCCCCAGGCCGAGGTAACAGAAAGCCGAGCACTAGCTGTGTACTTGTCGACACATTCCCCAGACTAAGGTAACAGAAAGCCAAGCACTAGCTCTGCACTTGTCGACACATTCCCCAGACTTAGGTAACAGAAAGCCAAGCACTAGCTGTGTACTTGTCGACACATTCCCCAGGCCGAGGTAACAGAAAGCTGAGCACTAGCTGTGTACTTGTCGACACATTCCCCAGACTTAGGTAACAGAAAGCCGAGCACTAGCTCTGCACTTGTCGACACATTCCCCAGGCCGAGGTAACAGAAAGCCGAGCACTAGCTGTGTACTTGTCGACACATTCCCCAGACTGCGGTAACAGAAAGCCTAGCAGTAGCTGTGTACTTGCTAATTACCTCCAAAGACTAAACTTTCAGAGACCAGCAATAGCCCTGAGCATTCAGGCCGAAAAACAAATTATACCATTTGTTGCTTTTCAGGCTGCTATGTGCTGCAATGTGTATGACCGGCATTTCCAATGAATTTAGGGCATCACTCCTCAGAGTAAGGATGTGAATAGAAGAATGTCTAGTTTTAGCTCTGCACTTTTTAGTCTCTTAGTCTCTTCAGACTTAGGACTGGACAGACGAATGCACAGCACTAGCTCTGCACTAGTCAACACATTCTCCAAACCGAGGTAACAGAAAGCCAAGCACTAGCTGTGTACTTGTCGACACATTCCCCAGGCCGAGGTAACAGAAAGCCTAGCACTAGCTCTGCACTAGTCAACACATTCCCCAGGCCGAGGTAACAGAAAGCCAAGCACTAGCAGTGTACTTGTCGACACATTCCCCAGGCCGAGGTAACAGAAAGCCTAGCACTAGCTGTGTATTTGTCGACACATTCTCCAGACTGCGGTAACAGAAAGCCTAGCACTAGCTTTGTACTTGTCGACACATTCTCCAAACTGAGGTAACAGAAAGCCAAGCACTAGCTGTGTACTTGTTGACACATTCCCCAGACTTAGGTAACAGAAAGCCTAGCACTAGCTGTGTACTTGTCGACACATTCCCCAGGCCGAGGTAACAGAAAGCCTAGCACTAGCTGTGTACTTGTCGACTAATAGAATATAACATTTTCTAACTTCTGTATCCTCCCTTATATCCTAATAGATTGCAAGCTTTTTACTTTCTGTATCCTACTTATTCCTTTATAGATTGTAAGCTTTTTACATTATGTATCTTTCTTACTAAATTATAATAAATTGTAAGCCTTTCTACCTTATGTATCCTCCTTATACCCTAATAGATTGTTAGCTCCTCCACATTCTGTATCCCCCCCCCTTATACTTGAATAGATTGTAAGCTCTTCTACCTTCTATATCCTCCTTATACCCTAATAGATTGTAAGCTCTTATTCCTTCTGTATTCTTCCTTATACCCTAATAGATTATGTATTCGTATCCTCCTTTAAAATTTAATGGACCGCAAACTCTTCTATATCCTCCCTTGTACCCCAATAGATTGCAAGCTCTTCTACCTTCTGCATCCTCCCTTATACATAAGGGGTTGTAAGCTCTTCTATTTTCCATATCCTCCCTTGTACCCTAATAGATTGCAAGCTCTTCTCCCTTCTGTATCCTCCCTTATACTCTAATACAGAGGTCAGCAAACTTTTTTGGCCACTAGGCTATTTAAGGGGTAGGCAGGAGCACACTAGGCCCGACTCTCTATCGAGTCCTGCCCTAATGGCTCCGCCCCCACCAGGAACGGCCCCTGAAGGGAAATCCCGTTGCTGCGCAATGCATACGGAGGAGAGGGAATGTTCCCTATTTACCCCGGCAGCAGAAGTGTTAATGCCGGCTGCGTTAAATAGGGAAGGGAGGCATAAGACGGAGGCTGAAGAGCCGCATGTTGCTCTGGAGCTCCGGCTCTGGTAGTTTGTTGCCGGCCGGGATTAGCCTGGATCGGCCAGGGGGCGTTAGGCCGGGAACAAACTACCGGCTAGCCCTTATCTGGCCTAAAGGCCGGAGTTTGCCGACCTCTGCCCTAATAGATTGTAAGCTCTTTTGCCTTCTGTATTCTCTCCTATACATAATAGATTGTAAGCTTCTCCACCCTCTGTATCCTCCCTAAAAATCTTGAAAACCGCAGGTGGATGTGTTGACACGATTTGTAGAGGCGTAGAAACCGAGCCAGGGAAATGCCAACCATCATGGAGTGCAGTAGAAGCCTACAATATAGTTGTACAGAAATGTAACAATTTATTTAATGGCTGAAACAGTATTTGAATGTTTGGCCAGTTTTATGATGCTAAGAGGTCTGTTTATAAAACAGTGAATCTGATATTCACCAAACATTCCCCGGTGGAGAATTAATCATCGTCATTGAAAACACTGATCCTCCATTCATATGTGCTGGAAATCAAATTCACTGCTTTAAAAATAATGGCCCCCAAAATGTCATTCAGTTCACATTCACATCTATTACATTCACATTCCTTCATTGGCAAATAATAAATCCTGACTGCTGTTTTTTATGAGTTCCTTTATTATATTTATATTATTTGATTTTTTTATGTAATTCTATGTTAGGTGCATTGCTCAGGTTCTGAAAATGTAATTTATCTTTTTGGTATGTTATAATAAAGTAATCTTTCCCAGAAGCCCAAGAATTCGGTTACCCCGTTGTGTTAAAATAAACATTACAACAAATTCTGATAATCCTAACACTTGTAAAAATGTCATTTTTCTGTAGGATTTAATGTTCCTTATCAAGCAGAGAACACGGCCGCCTTCCATTTAATACATATTTGCATGCGACTCAGCAGAACGGAGGAGAGCTGATCTCTGCTTTTATCTATTATGGGTGTATGGTGGTTTTTTAATGTTTTTTTTCATTTCAGAAATTTCTGTATCATTTACAGTTAGAGAAGAGAATAAAAGTGTATTGTGTTCATCCATGTTTGGCATATTTATTATTTATTGTATGTTTCCTAAATTATTGGATGTTATTCTATAACTTCAAGAAAAAAACTTTCAAAAAAAATTTCACTTGCCAAGGATTTTAATATATTTAATGTATTTCAGGTCTGCTGAATCCAAAAATGTCATTGGTTTCATTGACTTGGCTCTAGTTCTTGTGATACAGAAATCGGAATAGATAACGGTTTATAGGACAAGAGAGGTGACACTCCGACCATATTTCAGTGAAGATGGAGGCTTTGTGTTGTAACATCCCTGGACTACTAGCCCATATGGGAGGACCAGAATACCGAGCAGAAGACTGGCCGCTTTTCATAGACAGTTCGACTCAATGTTTGAAATCTGTTTTACTGCATAATGGCAACTGCTATGCATCAATTCCAATTGGTCACCTAACAAAACTTAAAGAAGAAAATGAAAATATCCAAATGGTCTTACAAAAGCTTTGCTATCATGAACACCAATGGTCCATATGTGTTGATTTATAAATGGGAAACTTCCTACATATAGAGCAAAGTGGATACACAAAGTACCCGTGTTTCATCTGCTTGTTGGATAGTAGAATATTCTGACCAATAGCTAGCCTATTAGCAATTGATTCTGTAATTTCAAAAGGGAGGGGCATGTACATAGATCAGGACCTATCAGCAGGGTGAAGCTTACATAAGGGGCGTGACATAGAGAGGTGGGTGGGGCCAAGTGATGCTGTAATGTCATAAAGGAGGAGATATGCATAGCTTAGGACCTGCACAGGGGCAGCACGGTGGCTCAGGGGTTAGCACTCAGGCCTTTGCAGTGCTAGGTCCTAGGTTTGCATCCCAGTCAGGACACTATCTGCATGGAGTTTGCAGGTTCTCCCCGTGACTGTGTGGGTTTCCTCCGGGTACTCCGGTTTCCTCCCACATCCCAAAAACATGCAGTTAGGTTTATTGGCTTCCCCCTAAATTGATCTTAGACTACATTAATGACATATGACAATGGTAGGGACATTAGATTGTGAGCCTCTTTTGAGGGACAGTTAGTGACATGACTATGGACTTTGTACAGCACTGTGTAATATGATGGTGCTATATAAATACTGTGTAATAATAATAACCTATCAGCAGGCAGTTGGGTGGAGCTCAGTCAATGTGGGTGGAGTTTAGTAAAGAGTGATCTATGGTGTGTTAGTAAGATACCTTAGTCCTGATTTCTGTCTCTCATTTCAGCACATTGTACAGTAATACAATATTGTACAGCTTTGTAGAAAAGAGTTATTAATGATTGTGTAATGTAAATAAAGTTTTTCAAGTCCCCATAAAAACTTTATTAGAAAAACAGTGTTAAGTTGTGATTTCCTGGGAACTGTTGCTATGGGTTACCATTTCTTTGTTTATTGTTTGTCTCCTCACAGATGCTGGAGCTATCTCGTGCTTGTCATCTGACATTTCATTGGAATAGATTGAAGAGGAGAAAAGGAATAAAGAAATAATGGGGCCCACCCCGGGGGACGAACCTCTTTACCCCATGAGGAGGGATGAGGAACAAATGATGAGGTGTAATGCTATGTACGGGGGGAAGACATATCGGGGTGCAGTGTGTGCAGCTATTTGGGGCTCCTGGACAGTCCTCAGCCAGGGCCAATGCCACTTTGCAGAGCCACAGGACACCAATGAGTGTTTTAGCTGGCAGTAGGAGTGGCATCCTGAGGGGCATTTATCCCGCTGGGACCAATGTAGGGGCACTGTACCCACTGATCCCCAATGAATTGGTTTTAGCAGAGGTTTCCTAAAACCTAAAGATTATTTTAAAGGCTCCTTTCGGGTAAAATTGGCTGAGAAAGATTGCCCTGGGTAACGGCCTTTCATGCACCCCATGTACCATATATGTTATTGCCAAGTTCCAAGACACAGCTATGGAACGTGTATACACTGCGCATGCATTAGATCGGCATCTCTTTCCCCTCACTGTAGGAAAATGCCCCTTCTGCACATGCCCAGGATCACCCGGGATGCATGACATAGGTATTCCAGGAGGCTCTGCACTTCCATTCAGTCTTGTTCACCGTGGCAATCAAGGCAGAAAGGATAATGCCATCCTTTAATGCCCTCCCTTTCACCATACCACAAAAATCTATGTGCAATCCACCCTTTTACTATTTTACAATTTCCACACCACCTAAGATCCTCTGCTTACTCCAGAAAAGTCTTTCTCAACTTTTTTACAAGGGGGAACTTTTAAAAAAGCACCCAATTCTTCAGAGGGGAACCCCTCTTATAATTACTTTATCCACAGCTCACAGTATACTCTGTTAGCACGGCAGCCAGTGGGAAGCATTTGTAAGAATTTGTATGGGAAGACCCAAATAAGCAGCCAAAAATATCATTGATGTCACCTAAACTGAGAGGCACAACTTGCTCAAGGAACCCCTACAAGCTCCGGAGGATCCTTGCTTGAGAAAGACTGTCCCAGAGGGGCTTTCTTAGTTTTAAATGGGACCATGTTGCCAAAAACATACTTTTCCTGCCTAAAGTACATAGAGCTGTTCTCAACATTTTTACAGAACAGTGTAGTTAGCCGCCTTGACTGCCACCACCAATGCCCCTGTGGGGGTTAACCTTCAGTCTTGTATTATATCAACCATCATTATATATCAGCCATCTATCCCATTGGCCTTTGTTGACCCTTGCCTCTTTTTTTCCTGGGCAAGGGATTTCACAGAGTCAGGAACTTGGGATCAGACTTTTGCTTTGAATCCAGCATCATATCATGCCCCCCCTTTAGATGTTTTTTTTTAACTATAGATAAATCAAATGTGGAATTCAACCTTAGATTTGTGGATGCTCCTTTGGCTTCCATACCATTTGAAAGTGTTAATGGAAAAGACCCTTTGGGTAGGGGTATACTTTTTCTTTTTTACCACTTCTTGTTTTCCGCAGAGGTCACACATTCTCTATTTACCAGATATTAACCACTGGAATCAGATATCGGCCATCCTTTAGATAAATTACAAAAGGGACCAATTCGGGTTTATAAGGGGATTCACTTGTCAAGTTAACTTTTGTTTATTGGGACAAAAATCTCAGATTTTCTTAAAGGGTATCATACAATAACGTTGGGGGTAGTTTGGTCCTCTCCAGTGTTTTCCTTAAGTTTTTATGTTTAATTACGCTTTTCATGGTCTACCAAAATTTTTTTTACTTTTACTATCTTGATTTTTTTTTTTTTTATTAATTTTTTATTTTTTATTTGTGTTCTACATTTTATTAAACTGTATGAACATAGTTAGAAAAAGAGGACTTTTGGCTATCTATTGTGAGATTTGTGAACATTTTCTCGACGGGTTAGAATGTTCCTTTAGACAGATAGAGGTGTTGTCAGGAATAAAGTGTGTATTTGCGTGGTGTCTACACCAACATCCGAGACACCTTTTTGTTTGACAGGTTGCATTATTCATGGTGAGTGCAGTCCTTAAAGGTGATGCTGACGGTGAATGCTCACTTTGGAAATCTCTTCTTTTGCTCCCTTAGCTGAAGGACGTTGTATATTTTTTACTGACTGCAGAGCCTAAACTGTAGAGTCCCCCTGACCTTTAATAAACCACTAACCATCCCCCAATTGAAGAACACAACACCTCTCGCTTTGTTTAAATGGCCCGCAGTCCTTTAAATAAATATTATTATTATTTTTTTTAATAATAATAATAATAATAATAATATTGATATCAAACAACAACAAACAGAATAACAATCACATAATTTAGGTTCTCCTTCTCTTCACACCAATTAGGAGACACATCAAACAAAAGTCCCCAATCCCACTGATACCTCTACTACAACACACTCCCCTCGAGGACCTTAACCATCTAGACCACCCCAACTGCTTCATAAACAAACCCCAAAATCAACAAACACTCCCCTGCAATAAGACAAACGGCTAGAGGGTGGGAAGCTTTCTTCTACAAGCTGAAAAATCATGTGACTTCACCTCTGATCCTTAACCTTATATTATCACTTTCTCCTCCGCCCTCCCACTAATCCCCAATGTGACCTTCTAATAACTCCAAAACAACTTTTTAACCCTAGCCTGCCTCCCCAGTCATGTAGGACTTTACCTAAGCTTCTTTGCATCACTTGTCTTTTTTGCCTCGAATCTGTAAACTTCTAGTGTTTATTTAATGAGCTTCTATTTATGTTTACACACATTACTGTATGTATTTATTATAACATTGACATTGCTAGAGCATTGGTTGTTTACCATGCTAGTTATTTTATGCCCCATCCACTGACCATCAGTATATTAGGAAATTATTTCAGAATCACAGATTGAAAGAAACTTTCAAGCTTCCGCAAATCCCTGAATTAGCCGTCAGGCGAAACGCGTCAGTTTACAGAACGTTTTCTTCTTTTGTATCTACTTGTGAATGTTATAATTAGTGATCCTCTGTATAAACAATTGGTTTTTGTAATTGTGTGTAGGTGTGAATGGGAACGACCGATACCATATTGTATGAATATTTTCTACACAGCAATATGTGTTATTTGTGATTTAATACAATTTAATACATCTTTATTTGTCATTGGAAAACCCCTGCTTCTTCCGTCTCATTTTCCTATTATTACTATTTGATTTCTGAGGTTGGCATAATACTTGATCACCTAATTCATCACCTCAAGTGCTCTGTGATTGGCTGAGGAAATGTAAACCCTGATGACAGCTCAAGCGTCATCAGGATTTTCCTTTCCCTAGCCAATCACAGAGCACTATAGGTGAATTAATGGGGAGACTTGTCCCCATTTAGCTGTCAGCTCCGCTCCCCTGATTGCTCTTGCAGTTCCGCACAGTCCTGAAAAATAACCCGAATTTTCCCCCTATTGACTTTAATAGTGTTCGAGTTCAACGTTTGATCATCCGAACAAGATCCCGCTATTTGATCGAATAGCTGCTGAATCGAATAGTGAGATATTCGACCAACACTACTGATTATGGCATGGACTTAAATGTGTGTAGTCGACCTACAGAGATGGCAGGTCCAGGATCGACTCATTGCCACATCTTAGACAAACCGACAACTTGATCGCCGACTCCACGTCAGACTGCCAAGTTCCTGGAGATTTTCTTTATCCATTGAATGGCCACAGATGTTGTAACTCCGAAGCATGCACAGGAGTTACATTGCCTCGGGGACATGCATCATACAGGCAACACAAAAAGCCACCAAGAGCCAGTTTTTGTTTGCTGGATCATCCGACTTCTTTCTGTGATACTTTATCTTCTCCAGTCTTGGGGAACTTTAATAAATCACACCCAATGCATGTTATCTCTTAGTAACTTTTTGTTTTTTTTTCAGGGCCACTTTATTGGGTGCAATCCAAGAATTCCCAGTAAGAACCACTGGCAAAATCCAAACCATAAGGGTTTTCGAACTGATATCAATGGCACAGCCTCTACACTGCATCAACCTTTTTCAAGCTGCTTTTGCATTTCTATTGGTTATTATACTATATGGAGAGTGCAATTGTAATGCAAATCAAAGTTCTTGTTCACAGACCTTAAATCTGGTTCAAGGTGCTGAAAAATAAAGTCTAAATCTTTAGAGATGTTTGGAGGGTAAAAATGGATTTCATCTGCTCTGCTTCAGACTGAACACATTGGAAACATTTATTTTATGATGAAAAAAACAATGAAAAAACAATAATACATTTTATTCTCATATTTATATTTCATTTTATATTTATAATTCATTTTAGTTTTTAACTCCAGAATCATCTTTTGTTTTAATGTACTAACTTTTCACATTGGACTGTTTGCCGGCTATAATTTAGGTCACGGTTAATTTGTCATTATTATGCAGAATGCTAATTACCATCATTCCCCGACAATTTATTTTGACCCAAGGTAAATGTTGGAGACCTACAGAAACTTTCCCAAAAATAAATTAATAACGCTTGTAGCAGGGGATTGAAGCATTAACATCGGTGACCTCTATTTCAATATCAGCAATGCATTAGCTGCCTCCAATGGCTTGGATATTTACTAGATAAACTGCACAGGTCTGTAGGGACAAATACTGATGAAAGAAATGCTGTACACATACGGAGAAACCTGCAGTAAATACAACTGGATATGCTTAACCACATTCCACAAATACAAAACATCCACAGAGCAGAAGATTACTAATTGCAAAACCAAATATCTAATCCTAAAAGTAATAATTTATTATATTAAAGAGACCCTGTCACCAACTCAAAGTTTAGGTAAAAGTACTTTCAAAAAGGGCTTTTGCAGACAAAAAGCCGTTTATTGGTTAAAACAACAATGCCGAGTTTATGGCTCAGTACCATACCAGGCTCATGGCCGAGTACCATACCAGGCTCATGGCCGAGTACCATACCAGTTGTACCTTTGATGGTCTGAAAATATTTGTGTATGATCTCATTCATGGCTCAATAGCACCCATTTTCTTCAATGGAACTGGCAGGCCAGCAACATCAGAACTAAGGAGCACACTGCTTCTGGAAGACCCCCAGGGTCCAGCGCCGCCGCAGGAGCCCCGCAAGGGACCCTCCAGCGCCACCGGTGAAGAGGAGATCCAACGAGAGTAGTGGTGGTGCCAGGAGGAATCCTCTTCTTCGGCGGGACCCTTCGGTGGACCGGCAGTGCGGGGTGTCGCCACGGGGCCGGCCCACGCGCCGAGGGAATCGCGGAGGAACAGCGGGCATGGCAGAGATGGGACTTACCGGTGCCTGCGCCGCCCGACGAGGTGAAGAGTCCAGGAGCAGCGCGGGGTCCAGCCAGCCAGCAGAAGAGGCTGGGGTTCCTGAACACGGAGTCCCAGAGTTGGCGGTGTCCCGGCGGCGGTTGAGGAGGAGTGGCGGGCTCCGGCCCGGGCCTTGGAGGGCGGAGCCCAGAACCGGATGGATGTGGAGCCGATCGGGACAGTGCTTCCGGGTTGCAGCAGGCGCCCGGACGTGACGTCATATGCCGGCGCCCGGAAGTGGGTGAAGATGGCGGTCGGAGCAGTGCGGATGACGCCCTATCAGAGGGGGAGATCCAGGACTCCAGGACAGAGACGTCCAGAAGGCGGGGCAGCGGTGCGGCGGCTGCTGAAAGGATAGAGCTCAGGCATCCTGGTGAGTACCTGTCAGTTTGGGGTATGCGGGAGGGGGGAGAGGGGTGTAATGTTGAAACTGCTATGGCTGTTGATAGGTGTATGGGGTCCAGGGGGGGCTTGGATGGGCCTGGTTCAGTGGGGATGAATCATGGGGGTGAGTTGTTGAAGGGCTTGAGGGACCTGTTGCTGCAGTTTGGGGGTGGATGTGGCAGTGGGGGTCTGGGGAATGGTCATGATGTGAGGGGAAGGCATGGCGAAAATGGGTTTTGTTGGGCCGCATGGCGGGTCCGTTTGTGTCTTTACCATTAAAAAATTTGGTTGTTTCTCCTTTGGGGGTGGTTCCTAAGCGGGAGCCTAAGCAGTTTAGGATGATTCACCATTTGTCTTATCCAAAGGGTGAGTCGGTCAATGATGGGATCGCTCCTGACCTTTGTAGGGTTGCTTATACCTCATTTGATGTGGCAGTTGAATTGGTTAGGCGGGCTGGACAGGGCTGTTTGATGGCAAAGGCGGATATTGAGTCTGCCTTTCGTTTGCTGCCAGTTCACCCGGATAGTTTTTGGTTGTTAGGTTGTTTTTGGGAAGGGGCCTATTATGTCGATAAATGTTTGCCTGGAAGTTTGCCGGGTGGTGAAAGACATGTCTGGGATTGGGTCAATTATTCATTACCTGGACGATTTTTTGTGCGTGGGACCGGGAGGTTCCTTGGTTTGTGCGAACCTACTGGGCACGCTGGAACATGTAGCTGAGCAGTTTGGTGTGCCGTTGGCTAGAGAAAGACGGACAGAAAACTGTCAGCTTTGGCGTTTTTGTTTAAGTTGTTGGGTTGGGTGGACGGGACGAAAGGCTTTGCGGTTCGCCAAGCTATGAAGGGGTACAGGAGGGGCAGTAGTCGCAGGGATGGCAGGCGGCCAGTATCATTTGGGATGTAAGTGGACATATGTCGGTGTCTCGGTCCATTGTGCTTTAGTCGTTTTGAGGCAGTTTTGTTTCAAGAGGTGTTCGTGGTAACGTTTTTTGCGGCATTACGTCTGAGTGAAGTGGTTTGCCAATCCAAGTCTAAAGAAGGGGGTTTGCGATTGGGGGATGTGCGGTTGGCGAGTGATAAAGTGCTGGTGTGGATTCGGAAGTCCAAAACGGACCAGGAAGGTAAAGGGGCTTGTCTAGTGCTACGGGGCCTGCCAGGTGCGGAGTTGTGCCCGGTTAGAGTCTTGGGGGATTACCTCAGGGTACGGCCTGGGGGAGCTGGTCCTTTGTTCCTTCACGAGGATGCTTCTTTCGTGACTCGATTCCAATTTGTGTAATCCAAGTATATATGCGGCTCATTCATTCAGAATTGGTGCGGCCACTGAAGCGGCCAGGTGGGGCCCTGGTCAGGACGCAATCAAGAGGATTGGCCGGTGGGAGTCCCATCATTTTCGTATGTATATTCGGCCACATTTATTGTAAATTGTGGTGGACTTGGGTGGGGGGCATGTGTTGATGTGAAGGAATTGGTTATTCGATTTGGTTTTCTTTTCTTTATTTCAGATGGGGCACCGTGTTTAATATGGATCTTGGGCCACTCCTTCGTATATTGGGGAGCCAGAAGGGCTGACGTGCGGCATAATGGGTGGCAATTGGGGTTGCGGAGGGAGGTGGCGAGGGTTCGCTGGATCGGGATTCCAGGTATGTGATGGAGCAGAGTGGTTCCCGAGGTTAGTAGATTTGTTAGTCTGGATAGGGCCCCTGATGTGCTACTTCTCCATGTAGGTGGGAATGATTTGGGGGTCCGGTCCATGAGGGAGTTGATAAGGGATATTAAATTTGATTGCCTACGGTTGAGGGAGGCGTTTCCTGGGACGATTTTGGTATGGTCGGAGATGGTGGTTCGGTTCAGTTGGAGACAGGCTCGCTCAGTTGAACGGCTGAACAAGGCCCGGATAAAGGTCAACAAGGAAGTGGGTCGGTTTTGGGGAAGAATTGGGGGCCTGGTGGTACGTCACCGTGAGTTGGAATCTGAGCCAGCTTTAATTCTTAGAGGCGATGGAGTTCACCTTAACGCAGTGGGCACTGATTTATGGTTGTTAAGCTTGAGTGAGGCGTTGGAGAGGGCGGTTAGGGTGTGGAGGTGCTCGCAATCTTAAGGTGTCAAGTTTGCGGCTGGTGGCATGTGTGGTACGGCTGGGGGCATGTGGGCACTGAGTTATGGTTGTTAAGCTTAAGTGAGGCGTTGGAGAGGGCGGTTAGGGTGTGGAGGTGCTCGCAATCTTAAGGTGTCAAGTTTGCGGCTGGTGGCATGTGTGGTTTTGGGTCCATAAAAAATTAGATGAGGGGTATTTAAAAAGAAGATGGAGATGGGGACAAAAAAGTTTGTTTTTCAGTACAGTAATGTGGGCCTTGCACGACACTTGGTTGTTGTGGAGGTGAAAATATTTGTGGGAGATCCGCTAATTGTCCCCGGGTCGGCGTAGTTGCGACTGGGGACCTGGCAGTGGATCAAAACAGCTGGATGATGGAGGAGTGGTGGATTTTATGGACCCATAAAAAGAACTTGTTGTTGTTAAAAGTTAGAGTTATTGTTAAAAAATGAAACATTGTTTAATAAAAGGGGCTTCTGTGGCCAACAATTTTCCAACACATGGTGTCAGTGTCGTTAATGGAAATGGGGAATGTGGGGTGGATAATTGAATGGTCAAGCAGCGAGGGGTTCTTTTACTTTACCCTTGTCATGAACACAAGAGGTCCTCTTGGTAATTTTTAAATCTCAAGGGTTGTCAGTTTGTCTATTAAACACAGGGCTATAGAGAGTATGCCTCCTTTCCTCCCTTTGCCTAATTATCTCAGTAAAATTATTTAAATATTCTCTTTTAATTGCTTGATGGACTCACCACAACCACAATCTTCTTTCCAGGGGCCCTACACAGTTCGTTTAAACTTGGCTTTGATGACACCAAACACATCAACTGGTAAAAAGACACCAAACCCTCAACATCTGTGGTTTAAATTGGACATCATAATATTGTTTTACCAATATTATAGTATTGTTTTAATATTATTTTTAATTCCTAATATTGACATCCAATCTACAAACCCAATTCTAATTTCATGGATTTGAAGTAGTGGTAAATGTAGGGGCGTACTTATTTTTCTATGCATTTTTATTAATTTAAATTATGAGAATGTATAAGCCGTGTTAGTGGTATATGTCATTTCATTATGTGTCACCTTTATCTGTATGAATGAATGAAACCCAACAATTTCCAGTCACTTTTTCACATGACTGTTTATGCAAATTTCCCCTACATTTTAGGAAAGGCAAAATCCAATTTGCTCATTCCTATTAACCAGTAGCAACTGCCAGCATTTAATATAGGTCTCTCAGGTGTTGCATATTAATTTTCTTTACTACTTTAGCCCAGAGATCTGCCTAACATTCCAGCGTGTGGGTTACTTTTCCAAGTTGCCCAATAATATCTTACTCCCTTTGCAGAGCCCCCTTACTCCGCCGCTCTCGCCCACTCGCCCTCTAATCATTGTGATGGGTTACATGACTGTACTCTGAATTTCCACAATCACCCACAACACACAAGAATCATTCTATCAGGTTTTTTTCTTTATTATTATTACAATTAGGATACCAACACGGAGTCTTCTAATTACCAAGCTTTCATTTGATTTGACATGTTATACATTGTCATTACAATTCTTCACCGCCTACATGATGGCTAACGCTCCCCAGGATCTGCTAAGTATTTTTTTTTTCATTTACAAATGTTGTTTCTTGTAATTTGTCTTTACTTGGTTATCTTGTTCCTTTCGTACTTGGAATTTTGCTTTATTAGCCAGTTATAATATCAGTAGAAACAAAAAACAGAATATATCCAGATTTTAATGTTGGTCCATGGGAAACAGGTACATAGGTATACATGAAACTATATTCCTTTTGTGTATCCCTACCCTTAACATTATTATTATTATTATTATTATTATTATTAATAAACAGGATTTATATAGCTCCAACATATTACACAGCGCTGTACATTAAATAGGGGTTACAGATACAGACAGTGACACAGGAGGAGGAGAGGACCCTGCATTGAAGAGCTTACAATCTAGTAGGTGAGGGAATTTCACACACAATAGGATGGGAGATATGTAGTGGTGGGAAGTAGTGGTGGTTTCAATTGATAGAAGAAGACGGGTAGGCAAGTTTGAAAAAATGGGTTTTGAGGGCTCTTTTAAAAGATGCAGAAAGTAGGAGCAAGCCGAATAGGACGAGGAAGACCATTCCAGAGAGTTGGGGCAGCTCTAGAGAAGTCTTGTATCCGTGCGTGTGATGAGGTTATGAGTGAGGAAGTCATTAGTAGGTCATTGGAGGAGCAGAGAGAGCGGCAGGGGGAGTATTTTTTAACCATGTCAGATATGTAAGTGGGACAATAACTGTGGAGGGATTTGAAGGCAAAGCACATGAGCTTGAATTTGATTCTAAGATGAAATGGAAGCCAATGGAGAGAACTACAAAGAGATGCAGCGGAGGAGGAGCGGAGGGAAAGCTGTGTATGGGGTAGGTAGGTGGGAAGGATGGATGAGTCTGGCTGCAGCATTCATGATAGATTGTAGAGGAGAGAGTCGGGTTAGTGGAATACCAGAGAGGAGGAGGTTACAGTAGTCCAGACGGGAGATGATAAGAGCCTGTACAACGAGTTTGGTGGTCTCAGGGGACAGGTAGGGGCGGATTTTGGAGATGTTGCGTAGGTAATAATGTGAGAGAAGACAGGATACCTGGTTGTAATTTTGTTTGCACCGTTGTACCCATTGGCTTGCTGCACTGTTGTTCAACACACACAGATATATGTTTGCAGACAGAGGAGTCTCCCTAATACATAACAAATAAATAAATACCCTAACATGAATTTTTATTCCTCTTCACAGTGAGCCTGATCTATCAACGATCTGCAAGACTGGAGAAGATAGACTATCATGGGAGAACCTGGGTGATCCAGCAAATTTAGAATGGAAATGGACCAGCCTTAAAAACATTTGCCAACTAATAGCAAATGATTTTAAAAAAATCTATTTCAGGTTTGATAGTTCAGAAAGGTTCTTCCATGATAATCTATCTTCTCCAGCTTTGGATAGCTTTAATAAATCAGGCTCAACATCTCAAACATCACAAAATACATACACATTAGGGGCAGGTTCGGACCTCCTTCCTAGACACTGGGTCACTTGCAACACAGTGCTGGTTCCTAAAGAACCGGATCTGCACATTTGCCTGTATTCATTCACAAGGAAGCTGCTATAGGGTGATGTTTCCATGAACTCACCACATAGCTTCTCCCAAGAGGTCCTGACATGAGGAAACGGTATGTGAACATAGAATTAAGGCCATTTCAGACCTGGGGTGAACCACAGCATTCTGCCACAAGTGAAGAGGTGTGAATGGGAACCACTATGTCTATGCAACTGCTGTGGATAGCGCACGAAAAGTTGCTTTTGGCTACACTGTTGCTTTTGGAATATTTGTACCATGACCAAAACCCCTGCGTGCACAACCCCTTTCTGGACACATACCAGCATTTTGCTATGTATCCAGGAACAGCAAACCACATGGGTAACGCTTTATCCTAAACTTGAACCCAGTCTCCAATGTAATTTAAGAGCATGCTCACTTCATCAATTACTTGTAGTTTGGGTGCCAAAACATGACACTCCTGAGCACCTTAGACAACTTAGCCCTTTGACAAGTCCACCTCATATGACTCAGAATATTGAAACTGTATATGAAATAGGAATAAAAAAGCTTTTCAAATCCATTTAGAATGAATACAATGTAATAGACAAGCTATTTCATGTTCTGGTGTTGTAGCAATTTTTGTACTTCGGAGCTTCGTGACCCGTTATGAAAAGGGCAATTTAAACTCCTATAAATGAGCCCAAAATGATCTGGAATAAATTGTGTACTTTTCATCATATCCAGTTGTTTTAAGAGCGATCATTATCTGAAGGAATCGTATAAAGGTCCGGAATCTTCAGCAGGCAGCAATTATTCTCATTATATTTTTCTTTTTTTAAAGGCTCAGAATGTAACAAGTTCTAAGAATTCTGCACGGCAGCCTGCTTGGTTTATGAAGAGCATTTTGGCTGTGTTAGCCGAGACTCTGCCTTATAGTTTATAGGATGTTTGCTCAAGTAAAACCCACATTCAATCACTTTGAAGCCAAGGATTTGTCATAGCTGATATAAGCACTGCATATCGACACAACGTGCAAATTACGCTCACAATTATGCCTAATTAGCCACTGAGGAAGCAAAAATCTCTGCCACTTACTCATACTTAACTACCTAATGATGCGTAGATTTTCTGTGCAAATTGTATTTTTCTTTTTTTTTTTTTAACCAAAGGAATATCAAAGTACTGTTTTAAATTGGACATATAGTCAAAACACAACCCCATCCATCTTCACCAACGAGCCCCCCTTGGTATAATATGAAATTGGCTAAGTCGTACTGAGTCATGTAATTGAAATTTTTATTAATTTTTTATAATAAAATTCTTCAATACACCATTTTTTGTGTTGTTTTTGCAGTTGTTGCATTGCTTGCAACCTTTTCATGTCTACATTCACTGCAATGGTGGCTGCATGGTATTTTCCAAGTTGTGAAAGAACAATGGATCATACCTCTACCATGGGTACTGAACTATGAGCCCTGATGCAAAATGTGGACCTCCCCCCTCCCTTCACCACTCTTCACTATTGCTGATGGACTTTTAGCAACAAATCTTTAGGCCCCAGTGCTAATTTTTGACAAGGCCCCCACCATTGAAGAGAAACTCATTTACAATATGAGCTCCTTTCCCCCTTCACATCTTGGCCCCCCATTCTTTTAGAGTTCCTTCTCTACATCAGGCTTTCCATTTCTTCATGCCATGGTGGGATATCATTTCTTCTGACTCTAAGCCTGATTTATTAATGCTCTCCAAGGCTGGAGAGGATACACTTTCAACAGTGAAGCTGGGTGATCCAGCAAACCAGGAATTGATTTCCTAAAAGTCATTTGCTATTTGTTAGAAATGGTTTTCTATCCTGGACCAGATCCATTCCAGGTTTGTTAAACCACCCAGCTTCTCTGATGAAAGTGTATCCTTTCCTGCCTTGGAGAGCTTTAATAAATCAGGCTCCATGTGAGTGGCCAGACAGTGGTCAGGAGGAAGGCCCCTAATGGCCCTTTGAAGCAAGAAACCCAGTCTAAATGAAAACTTTAGCAATCTTTGTTCTTATGCCGCTGTCATTATGCATTAAATGTAGCTTCTTTGTGGATAGTAGGCTTTAATACATAGTGAAATGCATCATTAAGAAAAGTCTGCTGAGGTTCACCAAACATTTTCAGGTGGAGAGCCCATTTCTGACATTGAAAAAACAGGGAGATTCACTACCAGTAAATATATGCTACATTTCAGATTCACAGATTTATAAACAGACCCTAATATTCTTTTGTATGTATGTTATTTTTCTTCTTTTGTGTGTATGTGTTTTCTTTACTGTCAATTTAAGTTTTGAAAGTTGTTCAGTTTATGAAGTACTGAACTAAATGTGCATGATTCAGGTCAATGGTAAAATCCAAAAACAATATAAACAGTAATGCTAGTTGTCTAGCAACAACAGTTCAATTCTAAACAAAAGGAAGTAAATATTCCATGAAATGTTCTGCTTTTAGGCTGAACTACCAACAGGGATAATCAAATCAATACAACTCCTTATTCAGTAATTGTTAATACATTAAAAAAAACAAGCAGTGTGAGTACCTAACTTTAACCTAATATTGTATTCTTCAAATTTGTTTACAGCAGTGCTCAGGGTAGGAGAAACATTGCAATGACATGGGCCTGAGTTATTATAGCCCTCCAAGACTGAGAAGAAAGAATATCATTGGGCAATCCAGCAAACCTGGATTGGATTTCCTAAAAAAATAATTGTCATTATTTAGCAAATGTTTTTAGTTCAGGCCCAGATTTGCTGGATGTATCTTCTACTGCATCCATTGACTCAAAGCGTGTTCTTTTAATCAATTATTTGAATTTAGGGAAAAGCAAAAAGTCCCAAGGTGCCAAATCTGGTGAATATGGAGTATGTTCCAGCGTAGTAATGTGTTTGTCGGTCACAGAAAGTGCTGTGTGGGAAGGAGCATTGTCCTGATGAAGGATGAAACCATTTCCCACATTTCTGCCGTCTTTTCCTGACTCTTTCTCTCAGCTTTGTCTTCCTTATAATAATGTTGGGTCACCGTTGTGCCTTCTGGAACCCATTCTGCCAAAATGACGTCTTCATGTCACAAAACACGATGACATGGCTGTGAATTTGGACTTTTTTGATTCTTGGTGATGAAGGTGTTTCCAGTGACTGTGGTTTGGTTTCGGGATCATACTGGAAGATCCGGGTTTCGGCACCAAGTGATGACTTTATGGAAAAGGTTCGGCTCCACCTCAAGTTGCTGCAGAATGTCAGTGAAAATACCGTGGCTGTCTTATTGCTCTGGTGTGAACTTTTACTAAAAATGTCAAACTGACGTGTTGCTCAACTTTTATCCTTCTCATGATTTCAGCAACACAATTGCAATAAACACTGACTGACAACAAACTAAACAACAGGGAGTGTGGGCATTTGTCCTGGAGAAATGTAAATTTCATGGCAAGTGCTTATAATCATATCACTGCTTTCTGTAAGAGATAAAATCACAGTTTCATCATTTAGTAGACAGACCTTATGTGTATATTGGAATTAAAGAATAAAGTCAAAATTAAGGTGGTGGTTGTTGGGTTTGAGGAAAGTGAAGAAGCTACTCTTTCCGTGTTTAATAAGAAATGAATGTGAAAACAACTTTTGCTTCAGTTACAGATTGTCAGGTCAGTATATAATTGATGCAACACCATCCTGTCATCATTTTTCAAGCTTAATGAAAGTTAATTACAATTTACACTTAATTTAACAGTGGACAATACATATCCATCTCATCCACAAGAAGCATCATAGATCACCTTTAAATCGGTAACAGTTTGCAAACATCTTATAATAGCTGCAAAAGAGTTTTATTGAGTTATGCAAAATGACAGATTGACAGTCAGCATTGGCTGCCAAAATCCAGTCAATGAATGTTGCTCTTTTGGGATGACATAGTAATTTGGCATTTAATACATAGTAATACTTGAAGCTAGAACTCAGAGTGCTAAAATTGTTTATTTTGGAGTTGAATAATGTGACGGTTCATTAATAATCACAGCAAAGTTACACTTGTATTGACCAGAGAACCTTTGAAGACATTATTAAACAAAATGAAATATCAATCGGTGTTATCAAGCTGTTCTGGTTGGACCAATAGGCTCAAGTGGCACTAAAACGCTAAAAAAAATTCCTGTAGTCCATTTATTTATTCATTAAAATCAATCTGGTATTTTAAACCTCCGCTAGCAACTTAGAAATGTATCTTTATTCCAATATTCTGCTTTCCCATGCATGTTGAAATCACAACCGGGCTCCACGTAAAAATTGTATATTGCAGAGCAGCAAACTATTCAAGATTGAACAGAATGACTAAAAAACCTGACTGCCTAAAAACATGATGGGACCAAAAAAAGAACAAAAAGTCACTACTTCTACCAAGGACACCAAAATAGAAAGGTGGGACCTAATGGCAATGGCAGTCAAACTAAGGGTGCTCAGGGAACAGCAAAAACAGTTATTTGGTATAAACAGCCTTTTGGAGCAGGCTTGGGAATCATTTTACTAGAATCCATTAAAATATCTCCCCCACTAACAGAAAAAGAAACTTCGGAAATTCTGGTTTGGTCAGCCAAATTGGTGAATTTTAAATTAAAATGTATGTAAAATCTATTATAACATGCAACTTGTAGGGGTTTTTTAAGGTATTGTTTTGTTTTTTTTGTTCTGTTAACCTCTAAATGTGCTAAAAAAAAAGGCACATGTTACGCTATGAAAAAATGTATAACTGCAAATAATTGCTGTGATTTCACTTGAGTAACAGTTCCAAAAAAACTTTTCCATAAGTACTTTTTTCCCTAAATACTTGGTGCAAGCACTATCTACCTGTCTGATCTAAACCTAACCTTATAGTTTCATTCCAAGCAGGTAATGACACCTTGGCTACTTGTGTGCAGTCCGTTATCAAGGCCTGATTGTGGCAACTTGTCATTGGATATTTGGGATATCCAAGGTCAGTATGGCTGAGATCAAAGCCCCAATCAACTCCGATCTGAACTATTTGATCACCACCAGGGAGCAGAGAGGCCCTTGGGTGGCTTTTTGCTGCCTATGCCTATCCTTCTGCTTTTCCCTTTCCCGACACTTAAATTGCCAGCATGGCGACGGAAGATTGTCTGACTGTCTACATCAGTGGATATAGGTAAAAGTGGCAATCCTTCCTGATCTAAATAAATTATTTGTTGCTGCCCCAATTACATAACTTGAGAACTAGGAAAAAAAAGAAAGAAAGAAAGAGAAAAAGCTGGGATTTTTTGGCAATAGGTGCTTATATTGTAACAATGTGTCATAGATATAACAAGTATTATCTACATAGATTATAAGTGGCATTTCCCCATTGTGTAATTATGGGGTAACCAGACAGATTGCCTATACATATAAAACCCCGGTTAACTCAAAAGTAAAAAACAATTGAAGCTAAATGACCCGACGCGTTTCACTTACTGACTTCTTCAGGGGGTAAGCAGAGATCGGTAACAATGTGTTTTAGTTGTGTTGACCAAGACATCTACCAGAGATGTCAGCCAGATGAGAAATTAAATAAATTCAATGTTTATTTAGGTTGGTTTTCTATACTGATAGGTATGAATCTACAACCAACTTTCAACACGTTTTGCAGATCAAGTAATACAATAATCAAATATACAATATACTCTGTTATTCAGGATTGGGATGCCAGAAGTTCCTTGCACATTGTTTCAGGGCTCCAAAACTTTCAAGTTACCAGTTCTTTGCTGAAGATGGATATAGATTGAATTACTCCTGGCAAAACGGTTCCCCCTTCCCCCCTTCTGTGATGTGGATACCGTATCTGTGAGCCTTATGATTTTGGTTGCTGCCACTCCGTATGATTTATGACCTGGATGTATATTTACAGTAAAATTTTATTTGTCCCAACGTTCCTAAAGAAGCAGACTTGATCTTCAAAACGTGTTGAAAGTTGGTTATAAATGCATACCAAATCTGCAAAGAAACCTACCTGATTAAACATTACATTTACTTTCTCATCTGCATGACATCCCTGCAGATGCCCTGGTTCCTGTATATGCCTGAAGAAGCCAGAAGGCGAAACGCGTTGGTGAACAGACTTTTAGCTTCGATCTTATTTACTTTTGACTTAACCAGGGTTTTATATGTATAGAGAATCGGCCTGGTTACCCCATGATTACACAGTGGGGAAAGACCACTGTGACAATTTATTACAATAAAAGCACCTATTGCCAAAAAACACCAGCTTTCTGTCTTCTTTTTTTTCCCTGTTCACAAGGTTTACCTATCAGTGGCTGAATGATTTTTTGGCCACATCCACTGGATTTGGCCTTACCCCTTGTTACATAAAGTAGGAAAACAGGGTTGGTAGCCAGAGGACGACACATCCGGTAGCTTGGGGAGAGGGGCCTGTGTTCCATGAGCCATAGAAGAGGTATCAGAGGGCGACATGACAGGAGAAAGCACAGCAAGGGAGGTAAAATATTCGGGGTCAAGGGTTTCAGAGAGAGAGAGCTCAGGTAGGTATGTGCTTAGTGAGCTTAGTGAATATATGGGTTAGGATTCATTTACACTATAAAGATGTCCTTGGTGTGCTTTATTTCAAAACGCACAGCCATCTGCATTGTTGTCCATTATAATCTCACCCCAATAATTACTGTGAATGGGGCAGTTCACAAAAATGGACAGAAATGTTTGTAGTGTTGTATTGCATACAATGAAAATGTCAGACATTGCTTTCTATATAATAGCTAATGTTCTTGCATACAAAACACTAGGTGAGATGCACTATACTGCACTGAACTGCGTGCGGTGTGAATGATGCCCCAGTGTATGTGTGCAGGTGGTGACAGGTTGGTTACGGACAGGCGGGGGCATTGCCACTCTCTCCTAAGTCTCCTCTTGTTTTTAATAGGCTCAGGGGACATGGGGCACATTTGCTTGGGGCCATTATTCACAATAAAAATAATATTCTTTTAATTCTGAATCAGCGCAAGGTGAACCAAAAGCTAGACTTCGGGTATTTATATATGACTCTTACCCAGAGTTCCCTTTAAAAGCCAACATTTTTATTAAGTGCTACAGAAGAATAAAGTACATGGAGTGAAAACAATGGAGCATCATCGATAAAAAATATTGCTCAGTAAAGTCGTTGATTTGACTGAGACGTATTGTAGAAGTTGATGCTGGAGGTAAAAGACCATGAATGAAGGCAGCTAATAAACTTTTACTGGAGACTAAAAGCGCCTTACTACTAGACATTAATCATTCTGAATGCTGTTGGTTTTTTCCGCCTGTCTGTTTGAGTGCAGACAATATAAATATTCTAAATATATAAGTAGGAATGTGCTGTCAGAGCTTTCCTTACTTCGAGGCTGCATATATTATGCCGTACCTGATGTTTACACTGCGGATATGTCTGCGTGCCGCGCAACCCACAATTAAAGCTTGTTTTTCTGCCTGCATCATTACATCCAAATTACATAAAGATTTATTTTTGGAAATTTAGACTTAGTGTAATACGAAATGTATACCGGCTTAAGTTGTCAGTGGCGATATGAAAAGGAACAAAGGGCCAGATTTTGTCTGCAATAAAAATAACATCCGGATGGGAAAAAAACTTTCTAATACTTTTGTACAAAGTTTCCTATACAGCAAACTTTTTACTTTAGTGGTTGTTACTCTTACATAACACCGAGGATTCTTCTGTATAAGATAGGATTACATTCAGGTAGATACAAACAATTTATATAGGTACAAAAATGGGGGGTTTAGGGGTCAAACGTGCTTACAGACTTATTATAGATATTTCCATTTTATTTTGTTCATATTTTATTTTTTCTATGTTATTTAGTTTAGTCATTGGGCCTGATTTATTAAAGCTCTCCAAGGCTGGAGAGGATACAGTTTCATCGGTGAACTTGAGTGATCCAAAAAACCTGGAATGGATCTAAGCCAGGATAAACAAAAACATTTGCTAACAAATTACTTTAGGAAATCCATTTCAGGTTTGTTAAATCACACAGCTACACTGAAGAAAGTGTATCCTCCCCAGCCTTGGAGATCTTTATTAAATCAGGGCCAATGGAGAGATGAATTAATTACAATGTGTAGCCATGTGACATCCAAAGTAGTGCTGTAGTCGTTTTTGTCATTGTGACTTTTGTATAAAAAAAACTACCCTTCTGCCTCCCTGTGCTTTCAGTGCTTGTCTGCTTCTGCAAAAAATAAATCCTGCTTGTTTCTTTATATGTTCACTCATTGCCCGTAACAGCTTGTCAGGAAACCTGCAGCTCCCTATGTCGCCTTCTGGTGGCACTGTGATTAAGCATTCCTTGCATGTGCTTTCACTGGCAACCAGCAGGTGGCTTTATGCAGAATTAACCCCTGGTTTGGTAACACCAGCTCCTAATTAATAATATTGAGAGGTCATTTGAGTTCATAGCTCATTGAACGCACGTGCCCTTCACCCACGTGCCTCCAGTGAGCTGTGACCGCATGTTCCCACGGTCCAGGTCCCTGGATTGTACTTATCATTGATATATACAGCCCGGGGACCGTGGGAACCTGCGGTCACAGCTGATTGGAGGCACGTCGGTGCGCTGCAGGGCATGTGCCTCCAATCAGCTGTGTTCGCAGGAGAACTGAAATCATATGACCTCTTAATGGAGAATCATTGATAAGTACAGCCAAGGGACTGTGGGAACCTGGACTGTGGGAACCTGCAGTCACAGCTGATTGGAGGCACGTGGGTGCACTGCAGGGCACATGCCTCCAATCAGCTGTGGTTGACCTCCATTGAGAGCTCATATGAGTTCACAGCTGATTGGAGGCACGTGGGTGCGGGGCACCCAGCAATCAGCTGTGACCGCAGGTTTCTACGATCCAGGTTTCCACAATCCCTGGGCTGTACTTATCAATGATAAGTACAGCCTAGGGACAGTGGGAACCTCATTTCAGGTGAGTTACTGTGAAAAAAGGTAAGTAATAAGTAAGTACACACACATCACATACATTTATTAAAGAATAAAGAACCCTTTTCTTATTCCCCATGATTGGACATCTGGGAGTCACCTTGTTAAAGAGGGCTTTTGGATTCCGGAATTCAGAGCACCAAATTTGCGCGGTAGAATCACGTGTTTTTTGGGTCTGGTCTACCCGAATTTGAACGGCCATATCAGGGTCGAATATAGGGACAACTCAAATACGAACACCAACACTACCAATACACTTTAAGGGCAGCACTGTTGGCTCTGTGGTTAGCACTTTTGTCATTGAAGCTCTAGGTCCCAGGTCTGCATGTTGGCCAGACACCATCTGCATGGATTTTGCAGGTTCTCCCTGTGTTTGTGTGGGTTTTCTCCCACACTCCAAAAACATGCAGGTAGGGTAGTTTGGCTTCCCCACAAAACTGACCTTAGACTGTCATAATGACATATGACTATAGTAGGGACATAACATTGTGAGCCCCTTTGAGGAACAGCTAGAGACATGACTATTGATTTTCTAAAGCACCGCCTAATATATCGGCCCTATATATATATGTATTAGATAATAATAAAGGATAAGACAAATAAGCAGTTCTAAGATTGTTTTACTGGAAAAGTGTAGGCCCAAAATACTTTTTGTATTCATTGCTCAACAAAAAAATGTTTTTGTTATTGAGTTTTGACCATGGACAGGTATGTGCAAAATCCAAAGCCAAAGTGAGATGCCCTGCAAAAAATCTAAAAAAGTTATATATCCAAAATTATTATAAAACCATTATTTTCTTTAACATTAAAACATCATAGGACATTTATTACCTTCAATATGATCTCATATATAACAGGAACAGATGATGAGACCTATGATGTCCTATTTTCCTACAATACAATAATAACATCATAAACTTACACTCATAATGAAATTGTACACATTTTTATTTAGAATTCTCATTTTACCACTTACAGCTTCCTGTTTCCACATACAAGTTTCACTGGTTATTCAGTATATTGCTCTTAGAGATGAACCATTAGGAAGAGCAAAACATTGGCGGTAGCACTGGACTTCACAGACAATTCAAGAGATTGAGTTCAATGTTGTTTCAATTATATTATATTTTTCAGCCCCATGGCAAAAAAAATAAAAAAATAAAATGAAAATTGCGGTCCCACCCAGGTTGTCCCATGATCTTCTCCAGTCTTGGAAAGCTTTAATAAATCAGGTCTATAGTGTGGACTGAGATGAGTGGACTGAGTAGTCCGAGTTAATGGAAAGCTCTCTGTGGTTTGAAACATGTGATTGCTGCATTCTAACCACCCCAAAAATGGTCCTAAATTAAATCAGGTTAAGGTCTCAAGATCAAGTAACAAAAAATTTGCTTGTTGACAGATAATAGCCTTTACCTACTCCAATAAAGCTGTGAACTTGGTGGGAGTCGCAGTGTATCCCACCATTAAAATACCCAGAACTCCAAGACTGTTCACTTGGATTAGACCTAAATTTGAATCCCTGCATTGTTCATGGATTGAACAATTCTCTGAAGATTGGACGCATATATTCTGAACATTTTTTTTTACATAAAATGCAGATTCTTTGAACTGCCTGGCTTTCAAACCAATTCGCCCATCACCGTTTCCAGATAAACGCTCTCTACAACAGTCTGCAATTTACATCATTAATGGTTGAGATGACAATGCGAAAGGAAAAAAAAATCCACTGATGAATGCCATTTATGACCGTATCTTTAATTGGCTTCGATGTTTTACATTGTTCCTGCCAAGTGTACTTTGTGAATCACCCTTCACTTACTGTCTATGCGCATGTAAATATACTGATTTTATAGACAGACTCTGTTAACAGTAAATTCTAAGGGATAAATGCACTTAAAAATAAAATGTAGTTATTCTATTTACCCCTCTGACCTAACCTAACCCATTCTCCCCCTCCAAAGAATTATACTTACGTCAATATATGGATTCACCTTAAAGCAGACCTTTCACCACATTCTTTACCTTAATTAAAAGTGTGTATAACCCTTTTATATAAGGGGAAAAAAATACTTTTTGTTTTTTAATACAATATTTTTTACATTCGAAGGGGAGACCCTACTCCATCTGTGTTTACCGCCACTGCAGTAAAGATTGAATAGGAAACCCAGAGCCTCCTGTGATAGGCTGCGGTCTGCTCTATCTGTGAATGTCTGATTGAATATATGTGCAGAAGGGGCTTTCCTCTAATGTAAAGAAAAAAAAGTGTCAATCCCAAGCATGCACAGTGAGAATGGCACTTTGTTTTTTTTACATTTTCCAGAAGGCCCATTACCAAATTTCCCATCTGTGCAGCGTGGGATTGGGTGACTTAGAAAGCCAGAAGAAAAGGAAGAAGATGGCAGCTCCTGGTGTCCAGTCCATGTTGGAATGAAGAGGGAAGATGGGACAAATTGATTTGTTTGATTAGTAATTTTATGGTATAAAGATGGAAGAGTGGGATGATCTCCGTACAATAAAAGTGAAAGTTTAGGAGCTGAGAACATTTTTGGAAGATCAATTGGTAGTGTTTCCATGATTGTAGATTCCCAAAAGGAAAGGGTCCCCTTCCCAGGGCACATATTGCTGAATGTGTATGTAGATGTAGAGTTTGTGCCGAGGCCTGTCCACACAGGTAAATGAGCAGCCAAAAAATACAGCAATTACTTTGTGTAATGCTAGGAACCCCTGTAATGTACCCCTGTAATCAGTGTAATGCTAGGAACCCCTGCAAGGGTAAACCTTGTGTATGGTACTCTTGTTGCGATACAATGGATAGCAGCTCTAAAACATAGGGATTTATTAAAGTTCTCCAATACTAGAGAAGATAAGCTTTCATAGGTGAAGTTGGACACATTCACCCATTACTAATGTTGGAGTTTAATGGCTTCTTCCCTATATCCCTTCAACTCCCATCGTGTGACTAGCACAGTAAAATGTGTGGAAAGATCTCACAGATCACAGTAGAGCAAATAAGAATTAGAACACGAAGAGGTTGCCAACCTGGGAATAAATGCAGTGAACCAGTTGTTAATGTACGAGCAAGTAGCATATCCATTGGCTGATGGTTGTCAGAAGTGATTGGCCCATGACTAACAGGGAAGTTCCCATTGGCTAATGTTTGTCATGAGCAGTTCCACCCCTGTCAACCACCAGCCAATCAGAAAAAATGCCCAGTTTGCTTATAGCCTTTTGTTTAAATTGAACACTTTATTGTTCAATTTAAACAAAAGGCTATAAGCTTTTTATTGGCCTGAAGTTTATATTTCCTATTTACAATTAATATTATTATAAAATGTATAAATATAAATGATATATAAAAAATATTATATAATATTATATAATTCAAAAGTTTGTACATATGTTCTTGTTTAGTTATTATGGCACTGCAGTGGCAAGTGGAGAGGAAATGTAGCAAAATACGAGATTGGATTTCAGAGTTATTTTTTGACATACTGTAGGTATAATATCGGTTGGTCCATGATAAACCTTTTTATTAGGTTATCATTTTACTTAATAAAACAGGAAATACAAAAAACAAAAAGAAAGTGCAAGTTCCTCAACAGTAAGATGTATTGGGGAAACATTGACAGAAAGGTCAATCTCTTTGGAAAAATTAAGATGCCTGGGATATAAATCAATATAAACATATCGATTAGGCCGAGCTGTGTTTTTTTACACCATGTTGTGTCTGAAAGACCTTTGGAGAGCTTATGCTTTTTTTGCTTTTGTTAATAAAGACAATACAGTTACTAAAATCAATTGAAGGTCACGTCAAGGCGGCAGTGCATCTGTCTCGTTTAGTGCCATGATAATTCCCCGACATTCTTTTTCTACTTCATAATACCAACTGGTAAATAATAGCACTTGTGTTTTCTTCTATGCTGGAAACCAACTAAAGAATTACTGTACAGGAGTAATACTTAAAGTTAGGCAGGGGTAGAGTTTAAGGCAATGTCCAGCCAGGTTACCAAAAGTGAAAACATATAACTCATTAAGCCTGATTTATTAAAGTTTTCTAAGACTGGAGAAAATATAGGTGACTATAATACAGGTGATTTAGCAAAAATGAAACAGATCTGGTCCAGGATTGAAAACATTTGCCAAACTAACAGCAAAGGATTTTTAAGAAATTCAATCTAGGTTTGAAGGATCACCCAGGTTCTCCCATGACCATCTATCTTCTCCTTTAGAGTCTTGGAGAAATGTATTAAATCAGGCCCAATATGTATATGCTCATGTTTAATTCAGTGCCAGATTTCTAAGATATTCTGTGATTATAACTACGTAGCCAGATAATACTGCCTTATGTGTTCTTTAATCCCAACCTACTTGGTTGGCAGAATATAGATTTGTGCAACATTCTGTAATTAAATACAGTAAAGAATTCATTACCTTTGAGATCAAAATTTCTAGCTGAGTTCTTTGGAAAGTCCTGGGCCAGATAGTAGAGACCTGTAAGGAGGCAAATGTTTGACTAGTGACATGGGAGTTCTCTTCTCCCCTGTCACTGCCTCTGTAGATAGAAAACTGGAATTTGTGCTTTCATTCTTCCTCCCACAGATGCAAAGTGAGAGAAAGGATTTGGGTTAGTTATTTAAATTTCTGACATTGTTCCCCTTTAAAGAGAAAAAAACATTTTTTTTATATGGAATGGGGAATGTAATATGCATTTGAAATCCTTCAACAGCTGTAGAACGTGTGTGCTTGTATAAAGGTTAATGTTTCGGTGTAGTATATACCCAAGGTCATGTGTTTGAAACGTGCAAAGCAGCAGAAATAATATGTTAGTAAATAATGAAATACAAATCCTACCAAATAATAAATTACTTTTAGCAGAGGTAAATCTTTTTTTATTTTTGCTTTTAGCTTTAAGCTATTTGTCTGATTCTGTCAAGTAAAGTGCAGGAAATACAACTTGGAGTATAATATTGAGCTCTTACTAAATAAAAATAATGCACATACAAACTATTTACAGAAAACTTGCAGAGTTCTACAAATATACATAAATACACAAGAATAGCGATTACATCTATTCCGTCGTAGTAAAAAAGTCAATTAGATTCCAACACAATTTGCCACAATTTTTATAGAAAATACAAGCATTACATGATCTCGGGAAAACAAGTTTTTTTCAGTGTTTGTCTCAAGCAGTGAAATTTTTTGCCATCCCATTTAGTACTGATCCCGGACAAACCCCCAACTTGTTTAACTTTGACGTAATTATATTTTCAGCAATTTTTAGGGAAGGTAAGCAGCTACACAAATGAAGGTGTAAATTGATATGTTTATTGGATTCAAGATTTAAAAATGTCACAAGAAAATGGATCAAGCAATCACAAACCAATGAGAAGCTGTGCCGATATCAATACACAAGTATACTGTTAGCTCACCAGCTTCTCACTTGCTGTGTATATATACCTGCAGCTTCCAGTGCTTACACAGATGTGCAAGTATGCATGCAAGGTGCCATGAACCGTGCAAATGTGAGTGGCAAGCATACGTCTACGAGCATGAGCAGGAATTATGAAGACTTCTTAGTCTCCTCATACCTGGCAGACACTGTTGGAACCTCACCATGTTTACTCGCAATTCTGCCCAGCATTCTTTGCCTGATTTTCTGGACCTTGAATTTGTTTCTGGCCATATCTTCTGTCTTTCACCTGCCCTGACCTTGGCTTGTCCTCACCCAGGTTGCTTTTCTGCTGCCTGCCCTGACCTTGATCGGTCCTTAACCACGTCACCTGTTTACTGCTTACCTTCACCTCAGCCTGCTTTATATTGGCCCTGACTGCTATTCCTGCACCAAAGCCATCAGATTCCTTCTTGCCTCTGCTGGAGAGAGCCTGGGGGCAGAAACCTTGCATCATAATGCAATAGCCCAGCAGCCACCACGGTTGCCCACCCATGAGGAGTCTGCTGGTGAAATTCAGTTGTTACTTGGAGTCTGATTTATTAAAGCTCTCCAAGGCTGGAGAGGATACACTTTTGTCAGTGAACATGCGTGATCCAAAAAACTGGAAGGGATCTGGTCCAGGATTTAAAACATTTGATAACAATGGCCTCACGAAATCAGGAAGGTTTTTTTTTCCATTCACTGGATCAACTATGTCCTTAGGGTTCTATATCTGGGATATGTTTATTTTCCTAGTTGTTGAACTTGATGGACTTTTGTATTTTTTCAACCTGACTTACTATGTATCTATGTAAATAACAAATTAATTTAAGTAATCCATTTCAGGTTTGTTGGATCACTCAGGTTCACTATGAAAGTGTATCCTTTCCAGCATTGGAGAGCTTTAATAAATCTGGCCCTTAAACTCCACATCTCAGCAATGCAACATCACCTGCCATGGATCAAGTTCTGACACATACCTAAACAACCATCCCACAAATATTACTCTATTTGAAGCATACAACTCATGCCCTCATCTATTGCTTGTTTTTTTCTTTCTGTGTAACACAGCAATGTTACCCTATACCAGTTAATGCCAGTGCCTGAATAAGGATCTTCATGCCAGGAACACCACGTATTATTCCACTAACAGCTGATTTAATTAACCTGTAAAAAAAAAAAAAAATAAAAAAAAAATGATGTAAAAAAATAAAATGATGTAAAAATGTACAGCTTCCATGGGATTTCAGTGACGGGTTTGCATATACTCTAAAAGCTGGACAATAGAGCAAATTGATGATTTTCCTGTGCTGGATGTAATTACTTTACATTGCAGCAGTGACCTCGGTCTGCCCAGGTTATCAGTTTCCTGCATAGCTTGCAAAGGTTCATTTGCTGCAACACAAACAAGGACACCATGGAAGCTGGTAGAGTCCATCTCTTCATCAATAACCTGGAGGAGGGAAGACGGGGATTCTGACGCAAGTAGTTCAAATCACAGTTGTGATTAAGGAAGGACAGTAGGATGTCCATCAGAGTAATCTGACTTCACACGTGCAGACAGTGATGGGTTTTGCCTGAAGACACCTGAGGCTCCGTCTACTACTCTTTGTTTTTGTCATTACACTTGGATAGAAAATGTCACCAGTTTGTTGCTTTGCAAAACACTGAATTGCATGGTTACAGTATAGCACTGATATGTCTGTTACTCAAAACCAATTTCAGTGAAATTTGCTAATTTTAGACAAAATTCAGAAAGAAATATATTTTTTGTGTGTTTTTTTAAGAGTTAAATTTGCTTTAAGTTGCTGCTAAGGTTTGCATTCATTTAATAAAAATTTGAAAATTAATATTTTGAAATTAGGATTTTTTAAAGCCCAAGGGAAGCATTAATTAAAATTACCTAAATATATTACAAATGTATCAAAATATGTACAAGGACACAGGCTTAGTACACACCCTAGATTTTTGATGCTGGAATCTTTGATTTCAGATGTGCCTGGTATTACATAAAGATACAGAAGGATTTGGGGCAATTGATACCCACAAAAAAATTATATTTAGTTCTCCAAGATTCTTGGAACAAAATACTTGCTGAGATCCTTCTGAAACATCAAATTCTTCAGAAAACACCCAGCTGTGCTCTCCTCCCTTGACTTGCAGCTTTTGTTGTTCCTGATAGTTGTTCATGGATCTACTGAAAATCAGATGACTTCTGTACAAATGTCAGGTTTGTCTCAGGCAATGATTTTCAGACGTGTGTACACAACCTTAAAGTTTTCACTTTTTTAAAAACTGAGCCACAACCGTAGTAGAAATGCTTGCTGCCATCCATCATGCTCCAGATCCTGATTCTCTGCAGAGGAATAACACAACGCACTGCTGAGACAGAATTAAAGCTTTGCAATTAGTAAATCCCAACTCAAGTTCTTTGCTCATGGGAGAGATTTAGCTTTAACCACAGAGAGAACAAGAGGTCATCCCCACAGCATGCTGGCAGGGGACAGGATTTTCTACTCAGAATATAGTTTATTTCTAAAGAAAACAAACTGTACCTAAAGGTATTTGGTGGATTTAAACTGAAAGGCCAATATGTTTATTTTTTATCAAGAAATGTTATGGAAAATATTTTCATCAAGTGCATCTAGAAATTAAATCGGCATGTTTAGAAAACAATCCATATACTGAATATACTGTATTGTGCAAAAGGTTTAGACAGGTGTGAAAAAATACTCTAAGGCAAGAATGCCTTTACAAATATAAATTCTAGAACTTTATTCTTATAAATTCATGAAATGGAAAGGGAGACAATAGAATAAAAATCAAAATCCAAATAATATTTGGAGTGACCACCCATTGCCTTTAAACCAGCATCAATTCCTAAAGGTACGCTAACACAAAGTCAGGAGAATTTGTAGGATTATAGTCCGGCGTATAATTAGTCAGTTATAATTATTAAAGGATCATCATTAACATATGTAGGTTACCAAACATTATTACCTGAAACAAAAAGAGCCCTGTGCGAGGCTTAAAACTAGGTGAGGAACAGACAAACTCCGCTACCAAGGTGAGTTAGTGGTAGACAGTTTCCTGTCACCGGTCATACACCATAACAAGACTGAGCACAGAAACAATACACAAGGTAGACACTACATCAGCAAGGTCTCCTCTAGGCAAAGATTACAAAGCAGATTGGGGATATAAAATACTTCCTCCACCTCCTAGATTGTAAGCTCTTCTGGTCAGGGTCTTCTCCTCCTCCTGTGTCACTGTCTGTATCTGTCTGTCATTTGCAACCCCTATTTATTGTACAGTGCTGCATAATATGTTGGTGCTATATAAATCCTGTTTATTAATAACAATAATAATAGTAAGATGCTTTTCAAACTTTTATGAATGAGCCTCAAAACAAAGTTAAGAACTTTATATCAAGTGGTTGACAAAAAAAACTACAAATGAAAAACACATCATGCATACTTCCCTTAGGAATTGGAAGGTGTCCAGCATACTGTATATTTACAGCAAAGTTTCTCTGAGCACCAATTCATCATGCTTTATATGTAGAGTGAATGCTTTATTCTTTTGTTTTGTATATTTTAAGGGAAAAGCTTTTGGTAAGATTCATCTTATTTTCCCTCGTAAGGATTGTCTCTGAGATAAAAAGGGATTGGAGTTCAAACATTTTTAGTGGTCCCCAGTACAAAAGGTGAGGGTGACTATTAAAGAGAGTAATTGCTGGGTTTCCATTGTCTAGGATGATCTAAGAAAATCTAGGAGCCAACATTGAGTAGCGTTTTGCCATAGCAGATCATTAAACAACTGACAGAAATGGCAGATAATATTTTGTAATGGAGAGGACGCAGCTGGGCACCAACCATGCATCCTCCCTACTCCATTTTTCATTAAATAAACATGTCAAGCCCATTGGCAAATGAAATTATTGTTTTGGCCAACAAGCGTTAAGCTTTTGTGTTGGGCTTTATATTGAGGACTTTTTTCCCTAGTAGAATTGCCCTCCTCTTGTAAAGATTTCTTCTCACTTCCGTCAGCATATCTGCTGCAGGAACTGGACTTCAATAACCTACTTTCATATATTCAAATATTAAAATATCAGTTGTTAATAAACATGATCTTTGCCTCTCCTGAAACATTTTTTACTGAATGTGTTTCCTTTTGAATTGTAAATGACAAATATTAAACTGCAGAAAGCATCTGAGGTTACTCAGTGTGGATCGGTACTATGAAGCGACCTCAGGTGTTTTACACATATTCCTCATCATAAATATGCTGTTTGCTATCTCGGAATATATTGATAATATTGTAACTGTCCTGGTTTGAACATGCTGCTGGAAACACTTAAATAGGAAATGTCCAAGGTAGAGACGTCTTACAGAAACGATTCAGGAAAGCTGTGACTGCAGGCAAACTCCAGATAAACTCTCAATGAAGTTTCTCCATTGAGAGTTCATCTGAGTTCAGTTCCCACGGTCACTGGGCTGTACTTATTATTGATAAGTACAGCCCAGGGAGCGTGGGAACCTGCAGTAACAGCTGATTGGAGGCACGTGAGTGCTTCCAATCAGCTGTGACTGCAGGGGAACTCTAGATGAACTTTCAATGAAGATTCTCCTTTGAGAGATCATCTAAGTTTGGTGAGAACACAACCTCGTGGCGAATCACAAGGTTGTTCTCGCTTATATGTTCTGTAAGCGAGAAAGGCCTGATTCGCCGCGAGATCTAAATTAAAAATTTCGCTCGCTCATCCCTAAAGGGAAGGCAAATTTACAGTGAATCTTTTAATAAGTATATCCTTACCAAAGAATATATAGCAGCTCACCAGTCAATAGGCAGGGTGGTTACAATCGTTTTCTAATATGGCTAAGTACAGAATATAACTGTTGACACTGTAGAATGTAATTTCCTTTTAATGATTCCACCTACCTGCAATTGTTACAATAACACATGGCTCAGCATGCACGCCATAACCATAAACGTATAATTCTGATGCTAGATTCACTTTAAGAATAATTGCTGCTGCAGTTCCACCTACATGGAGTTCTCATTCAACATTAAAGTTTGTTTATTCACCCGAAAACTGCATACGCGTAGATTTTTTTTTCTTAAAGAAAAAGCATGCCATTAACATTAAAACAAACAAAGAACAATGACTACAATAAAAAAGAATCAAAGATGAGAAGAAAGAAGTGTTACAGAAATATACGTCTATTCACTTAGTAGGACACCAGCTCTAATTCAGAAGAAAAGATCCTTTAAATGCTACATTAAATGCTGAATACATTATAATTCGTTTCAAAGATATTGATTGCATTGTTTCAGCTCAGGCATATTAATGAGCGCTACATGTGTAAAGCAGATAATAGTCTACTTGGCTTGAAGTGTATACTAATTTGCACTGAATAAAGATTGATTATTTCACTTGCCAAAGAACTATTTTTAAAGGGAACAAAGTGGCTGCCTAATTAAATGCGAGTATGGAGCATGTGTTCATCAAAGTTCCGGGGTCTGTGAATAAAGAACAATGCGCTGAAACTTCACAACCGAGAACGCTGATTTATGTAATGTAACATGGTTATTGAAGAAATGCCTTCTGTGTATTAAAAGTCTCAAACGGTTCAGCACAGGCCAATTAACACAGCTATGGAACCATTATTTTGGCAGTCATACCAACCTGCTGAAAACTAGTGAGTCATTCTCTTAACTTGCTCTATGGATTCGAGATTTACACTTTTCGTAGCAAAAAATTATGTAGCAATAGAAAAATAGAATAAAACTTTATTTAGCCTCCCCTCCCTGGTCCTCTTTCTTTTCCTCTTCCATTCCTTCCCTCTTTCTTTTCTTTTCCTCTTTCCTTTCTTTTATTCGTTCCTTTGCTCTTCCCTACCCTTTCCTTTCTCCTTTCCTCTTTCTTTTCCTTTTTCTGCTTTCCAATTCTTTTTTTCTATTTTTTTTCTTTTTCCTTTTCTTTCTTTTCTATATACTTTCTTCTTTTCTTTACTTTTTTTCTTTCCCTTACTTCTTCTTTCTCTTTCTTTTTTCTTTTTCCTTTCCTCCTTCCTTTTTTTACTATCTTCCTTTCCCCTTTTATTTTTCTCCTTCATTTCTGTTCCCCTTATTACTTTTTCTCCTTCCTTTCATTCTTATCCTTCCTTTCTTGCTCCTGCTTTCCCTATAGTATATTTAGTTTTCCTCCAGCACCCTATTGGATTCACAATTTGTGATGCAATTACCTGCATGCTTGTTTTAGGTGTGTGGTTGCAAACATTGAAATCATATCAGCTTTGTATCCAGGCAGCTGGAATTCATTAGAATGAGTTCATCAATGGCAGCCTACAGCACCTTTAATGGAAGATCCCCTTTAAATAAAAAAAAAATGTTTATGTCTAAAGGAAAACAAAGCAGAAAGCTTTCAATGAAGTTGCCATCTGGAGTTTGCTGAAGACGGTGACAGAGTAAGTGACAGAGCAACCAGTAACTCACATGGGTGACAACAAGAGACCTGTGCCAAGATTGTGTTCAGCAGTGTGTCAGTTTGTCACCTATCATATCATCGGAGCCGATACATATAAAAGTATATAATAGGTAAATAGAAGGAAACACAAATATGTTGACTCTGTATACATTGTATGTCTATTAAAGGGGACCTGTCACTGATACATTATGGAAGCTGCCATTGGTGAACTAATTGTAAAGAAAGCAAATTGCCGGAATGTAAAGCTGATCTTTTAATACTTTCAGTCACACACCTGAAACAATCTTATATCTAACTGATACCCAAGATGTAACAGCTAACTGAACATCTGAGCTGCATCCCTTTTCTGGGTCAGTGGGCCTGATTTATTAACGCTCTCCAAGGCTGGAGAGGATACAATTTCATCAATGAAGCTGAGTGATCCAGCAAACCTGGATCTGGATTTATAAAATAATTTGCTCTTTGTTAATAAATGTTTTCAATCCTGGACCAGGACAATTTTTGGTTTGCTGGTTCACTGATGAAAGTATCGTCTCCAGACTTGAAGAGCTTTATTAAATCAGGCCAAGTCATTCAGAAGATATTAAATGTAAAGGAATGGAACACCAAACAAAGCAGATGTATTTTTACATACCAGGGCAGAAATGAAGTTATAGGTCAGCTTTAGCATCTGAAAAAAGTCCTTGTCCTTATGGAATAACCTTACAATTGATTTCTTTCCTTAACCATTGTTAATGTCTGAATGTCAAATCACATACAAATCGTCCTCCTACTAACTCAGCCTGATGTCAAAGAAAAACTGCAATGTTAATAAAAAAGTGCACTTATAAAGCATCTTAATAGATCAAGTGAATTTGCAAATATAACCTTTCACCTTCTCCCTGCTGTTATCCGGAGCTCTATTGGAATTATAGAGGGTCTTGGTTTTTATGTTTCCTTTGATGTCCTGATAAAGGCATCTGGAGGTACAGAGCTGTCTGCATGTGGAGCCGTAGCATGGATTCTCCATTTAGATGGGGCAGGTGAAGGGCTGAGTGGTAAAAGTGAAGTATCTGTAGAGCTATAAAAGAAAAAAGCACCACATTAGGGAAAAGTTAAAGAAATGGATAAAATTTTGGTAAAATTGGAAAAATTTTCAACAAAATTTCACCAATCTTCTAACTAACTGCAAAGACAAAACTAAGATGGTTTTCAAGACCTATACGGAGAGATTGCTGCCATTGTTGACCTGGTTCTAAAAGATTTAGATTGACTTGATGGTGTGCTGATATTTTGCCTTTAATTTTCTGAATCACTGACCCAGCTTAGCTTAGGTGTTCAGCTATTTCATCTTACATCCGTGTGATCGGCATTCCTTAGAATGAAGTCAGCAATGGCAGCTTAGATCATGTTAGGAGGGCAGTTGGCTTTTAATGGCTCCAAAGGAGTTGTGGAAGATTATGTTACCTTGCTTAGAATTGCTTCCAAAAAGTTACCCTTTGTTATCTGTGAATTAAATCATAGATATTAAAGAACTGACGTGGACTGAAATGTGCAACCACCAACACTAACCCAAAGTCATGCGATTTAATTGTCTGTGCCGCCATTGTATAAAAACATAACTATGCCAAGGATGGAGGATATTTGTTCACCTTCCATAGCTGAATGGCTAAGTTAGAGGCAAATAGGTTTATTTGATATAGGTTTTACCATTTTATTACCTTTTATATGTCCACAAACACCCTACTGAAGCCATGTGTTGTACAAAAATGATGAGAATGCTGGTTTTAAAATCAAACAGGATACGTATATACTTTAAGTTGGTGACAATTTAATGTTCACATTTATTTATTTTGTCCTTCTTTTTTCCTTCTTGTACCATGCTCCTGTGTCCTTTTCTCCTATGTTCCCTTCTTGTTTTAATTTTGTAATGTATATGCCACTTATTAGCCTGTTCACTTGTGCAAGGGTAAATCTCCATGACTTCAACTTCTTTATCAGTCAATGTAACTGCTATCTTTTAGTCTGTACAATGTGAACTAGTTCTTTGTTATTTAACCTCCCTAGCGGTTCATTTTTTTCTGGATTTATATGTCAAAAAGCGGTACATTTTTTTCATGAAAATTTTTTTTTCATTGTAGGCCTGAGGCATAACTCACCAGAATATGTCCAAACAAGAATCTGAGTAAAATAAAGTTTGAAACACAAAATCATGTCCTTATACGGCCTGTTGAGCTTTTACATGTAATTTATATCAGTTGAGTATAAACGAGAATTTATTTTTCACCTGAAAATACCATTAGAAAAAAAATATTGGTTTATACTCTGATCACAACACTAGGTGCCACTCTCTTTTAATGTAAAGTGTACAACCAATTCTTGCCATCTGAGATGTTAGTAGAATTTGTGCCACAATTTACATGAGGACACAACACCATCTACTGGCTGACAATATTATTATTAATAATAATAATAATAATAATAATAATTATAATATAATAATATTATATTCACATTCATTTTATTGGCAATCCTTTTAACCTTCTGAGTGGTAAGCCCAAGTGTGGCTCGTGTGGCTGTCCTGCCATCCTCTGGCCACGTCCTCTTCGTCGATCTGTCCCCTGAGTGCGCTCACGTTCCCTAGGAGTTCCCCGTGACGTCGGTGTGTGCGGCTGTCACTAGGGGTGCGGCGGGAATTTCAAATTATTTTGTATTGCATTCCATGCAAATTAACTGTATTGAATGCAATACATATTTTTATACTAAAATCAATGTAGTTTTTTCTTTTTCTTTTTCTTTGCATACAGGTTTATCTTTGAGTATATACATAAGTATAAATTATTAAACTACTTAATTTACTAAAAATAATTTAAAAAAAAAATACTCCACCTTTAACATTAAAAAGAAGCCTTTGATGTCAAGTCCATTACCTTTGCCAAAATTTGTTGATGAGCAGAAATTGAGGTTAAATCTCTTCTGGTATTTTTCTGATTCACCAGCTTTTTGGAACATAAAAATGCCTCATTTTGCAGACTGTTTTTAAGTCTGGGAAATCTTTTAATTCAAACCAAATGCTTTAATTTGAAAATTACATTATTCATTCTCAATTCTATCTTTTGATCAGTTCATTTTCTTACTTGTGGAGACTAGATGTCCCCAGCAGGGGGGTTGGGGAGAGCGTGACCCAGGGCTATCATGGTGCGATGAGCCCAGACATATTACAGTTTGATGACTAGTATTGCATAATTATGCATATAGGTTATGGAAAAACCCAAAGGCAAAATGCAAGATTAATGGCACAATATTTGTAAATTGCCATTATCTCAGATGCAGTTGGCAAACAATGCAATAGAGCGACGAGGAACATGAATTTAATGATCGGTTGCATAATAAGCTGCATTAGATGAGGGATAATATAGAAAGAATATTAATATATATAATGTACAGCGGGAGAGCAAGTTATTATTCCCAGAGTTAAATAGAAAGAGCTGTAACCATTTTGCAGTATAGGAGCTTTTACTTTCTGTAATAAAAGTAGAAATTCTAATTTTGTTCTGGCAATTTTCATATCATTTTCACATTACAATTATCTCTCTTTTAAGAAAAAATCTGTTCCAAAACTTGAAGAATTGAAAGCCAACTCTACCCAAAGAAGATGTTTCAGTTTTGAGCTGCAACTGATATTGAATTACCTGCTAAGTTCACTTCCATCCTTTTCAATATATGCTGTTAGGAGTGGAAGCCACATTGTTCAAGCAACATTGGATACTATTCCTGCCAATGGCAGCATATAAATTGTATCTTTATTCATCATTAATAATAATAAAAAGTGTTTTACTAAATTTTTTTCTTTTTTTTGTATGCAGTCTTTACTCTCCAAATAAGCATTTAATACATGAAAAAGGACTCCCAGAGCACCAAGTGTTATCAGCTCAGTTACCAGACCTAGCAATGTACAGGTTTGGGTGGTGACTCTAAGCATGGACACAGCATGGTGTTTTGGCCATGTGTCTTGCAATGTGTGTCAATGTACGGTGTTGTGTTCAGGCATGGTAATATGTGCAGTATTACGGTTCTCTATTAGTCAAATGGTCCCAAATGGCCTCTTTAAAGCTTAGGGTTCCCCAGTGTCCAATGCTTGATTTGCTGTTTCTTTTACTTGACCTCAATTCAGGGGCACTGCTGCCCGATTCTCAGGTGCTGATAAAACAAAATTCTCGTAAACCGGAAAAGATGCACTATCATGGGAGACCCTGGGTGACCCGGCAAACCTGGAATGGACCTGGTCCAGGATTAAAAACCTTTTCCAACTAACCGCAAATGGTTCTTAGATATCCATCCCCAATTTGCTGGATCACCAAGGTCCTCCCATGATAATCTACCTTCTCCAGTCTTGGAGAGCTTTAAAAATGATCCAGTATAGCACAGTGGAAGCTGCAGACCTTTATTATGTCTCCATACCAAGTACAACAATGTCAGAAGTATCAGTGTGAGGTGTCGTTGCCACTCCAGAGACTCCTGTCTTTACCATCAGGGCCTCCAGTCCACGAGGTGTACGGAAGGGCCAGTGCAACATACTGAGTCTCCCCACTGAGCTCTATGAACTTGACATACCAACGAGCCCCAGACATTTATTTAAACTGGCAGAACTCTACTTTGGTTTGGTCAATTCACTTAGTGAAATAGTAAAGTGGTCCAAAGACACCTCATTTGTTCAATTTCCTTCAGTAAATTACCAATAAAATCTAAGACGGAGAAGATCTGCACCCTTAGGAGCATGGGCTACCATACTACTGGGGGACCTCCAATGCCATGATTCAATAGGGATCCTGCTTTTCATGTCAGGGTAATGCTGTAAGAATTTAATCCCCAAGGCCTAAGTGGCATAAACAACAATTCTGTTCATATTTAAATGGTCAGCAGTCCTTTGGACCACATTTTACCAATTGTCTTGAATGTTGATAGATATATTTAGCTATAATAGCTTTAATAAAATTCAATAATTTTTTGTTTCCCTTCTATAAGGAATAAATAGATATTGTTTTTCACCTGTAGCAGAAGTCCAGGTTTAAATAAATTCTGAAATCTTTATTTCACATTTTCGCACAAGCATAGCACTTCCTGTTAAGGTGACTTTTGGAAAGGATGTGAGTATTGATAACCAACCTATTACTGCAATTATGATAATGGCTCTCAATGTTTAGTCATAAAATATAAGAGGTTCCATTTGTTGCCTGGCATTCACCATAAGACACACAGATCATTAGTCTCATAGGGCCATATTATCTTCAGATTGACTTTCATTCATCGAGACATTGCAATGTTAATACAGAAATGATTATCATAGAGTGGCCACCTCGAGGAATGACGTGTGGACTATTACTATGACCTTCCTCGTCAGCCTAAGGTAACGGAGCCTTCACTTACCTCTAATAGATTCTTTCCTTTCTGGAGGGTTTATTATCCACACTGTAACCTTTTCTGTAAAAAATGTTATGAGTATACAGTTCTAAAGAATATAATAATCTGTAACCAATTTTCACCCAAAATGTTCACATTCACAAAAGTCTGAATCAATTTTTACTCAAGATTCCAGTGATTTTCTTCTGCAATATAAAAAGGTTACACTTTTTTTAAATGTTGGGTGAATCTTGAAAATGGACACCAAATATTTTTTTTTAGTAATAAGATGCATTAAAATATTATAATATATATTTAGAGTGTCTTACTATAGAAAAAAGTCTCTGCTGCAAATTATCTTAACCAATATTTAGTGTTGGTCGAATATCTCGCTATTCGGTTCGACGGCTATTCGATCGAATAGGCCGATATTGTTCGGGTTATCAAACTTCGAATTCGAACACCATTAAAGTCAATAAGGGGAAAATGTGTTTTTTTCGGGGGGATCTGTGTAGAGCTTCTACAGCCTCCAAATACATTTGAAAAGACATGTCACGACTCCCACAGCTCTGCACAACACTGTACAAGGCAGGAAAAATATCAGAAAGGCATACTGAACCCATATGACCTCTCAATGGAGAATCTCTATTGAGAGGTCATATGAGTTCAGTACGCCTGCCGCCACAGCTGATTGGAGGCACGTGCCCTGCATCATTCATAAGTACAGCCCAGGGAATGTGGGAACCTGCGGTCACAGCTGATTGGAGGCACATGGGTGCAGTACCCCTGTGGCCACGGCTGATTGGAGGCACATGCCCTGCAGTACACCCACATGCCTCCAATTAGCTATGACCGCAGGTTCACTTGGTCCAGGTTCCCACAGTCTTTGGGCTGTACTTATAAATGATCAGTACAGCCCAGGGACCGTGAGACCCTCATTTCAGGTGAGTTACAGTGAAACATAACATACATTTATTAAAGAATAAATAACATTTCACATTAAAGTCTGGACTCATTATTTGCACTTTAGTAACCTTTCAGGGAACTAAGAATAGGTTTTATGTACCCCTGTACTTATTCCCCATGGTTGGACATCTGGGAGTCACCTTTTTAAAGGGGGCTTTTGGATTCCGAAATTCAGAGTGCCGAAGTCGAATCCCGTGTTTTTCGGGTCGGGTCCATCTAAATTCAAATGTCCATATACGTGTCAAATATAGGGACAACCCGAATTCGAACACTAACACTACTTGAAAGGGCCATTGTTATTTATACCAAAGTGTCCCAACCAGGGTTCCTCCAGGGGGTGCTTGGGGTTCCTTGTGCAATGAGCAGTTTGCACCTCTCTTTTTGGCTATCTGTAAGGGTGACATTCTTCCCAATGGCCAGCAATGTAAGAGGAATTCTTCCCACTGACCACCACAATAATATACTGTGAGCTAAAATTATATATAACAGGGGTTTCCTAAGACCTAAACATTATTTAAAGGGTTCCTTCATGTCTAAATAGCCAAAAAGTTTGCTTTATACAGTTAACAATAACACCACAATTTTTGTTTTCATTTTTGCCTACAACTTTTCACATATGCCACCACTTCATCTCACCCAATAAAGCCCACATGTAAGAAAGTGAAATCTTACTTTGGTATAGTGGTGGAATCTTCCAGGAAATTCTCCTGTATAAACTCTTATTTTATTATTTTTTAAGTTTTATATCAAGTTATTAGGTAATTTAGTTACAGTCACAATCCAAACTGAAGAATCCCATTTGATCTGCACGTCTAGTGGGCTTGTTTTCATAAAGCAATGAATCTAACATTCACCAAAACAATCCCTGGAGGAGAATCTTCCAGTTTTATGTGGTTTAATGGCAGTAATACATTTTTTTACCAGGGAGTGTTACAGTGAATATCAGATTCATTGTTTTATTAACCTCTCCAGTGGCCTAATTCCATCCAAATTTTCATGCAAAAAGTGGTACAATTTTTTGCATTGAAATTTATTTTTCATTGTAAGCTATAATTCTTAGGCATAACTCACCGATATTTAATAAATTTAATAAAAAAAAATTTAAAAACAAAACACAAAAATCTGTCCTTTGTATTGGACTCAATACAGCTATTTTGTATTGAATCCAATCCAATTTTCTTGCCGATCCGCCCATCCGCACTGATGCATGCACTGACGTCACCAGAAAACCACGAAGATCTCGTCTCTCCACTTCACGGCTGGAGATCAAGGAGGAAGGACGTGTCCCCAGGACCTGCGGGGACCAGCAGGACACTGGGGGACAGCGACAGAACAAGGTGAGTTTTGGAAGCTAAAACCTACTCCGAGTGTGATTCAGGATTACCTTACTTTTTTTCAGGTAAAATCCACCCTGAGTCACACTCAGGAATACCACTAGGGGGGTTAACCTCCCCAGCAGTAGCCCCGAATGTGACTCGGGGTAGAAAAAAGATGCTGGAGTCACACTTGGGGTAGGTAAACCTATGAGAAACAATAGTAAACAAAGCGCTTACCTGATCCGCCAGCGTACACCATCATCTTATACATTTTCCTCTGGCCAGTGTTCTCTGCACCCAATGAGCCACCGGGAGTTCCCCGTGACATTGGTGCGTGCAGACATCCCATTCAGGGCAGGGTGGGAAACTCAAATCTATTTGTATTGCATTCAATACAATTTAACTGTATTGAATCCAATACAGTGGATTTATATGTATAAAAGCAGTATATTGTCTTTCATGAACAATTATTTTACAGTATAATATAATAGTATGAGTTTAAATTTTTTTTTTAATTTTAAAAATATAAAAAATATATATTTTTTTTAATTTAATATTTTGACATGATTTTCTGTTTCAAATTTTATTATACTCATACTAATATATTGTACTGTAAAATATATTTTCATGAAAAACAATGTACTGCTTTTAGACATAAAAAAACGGACAGAAATGAACTGACCAGGAGGTTAACTCTCTAGTGTGACTCGGGGTGGATTTTCCATGCAAAAAGCGCTAATCCCGAGTCACACTCAGTGTCGCTAAAAAGATTTAAAAAAAAACACACCTTGTTCCGTTGTCGTCCCCCGGCGTCCTGCTGGTCCCCGCAGGTCTTCGGGACACGTCTTCTCCCTCCGATCTCCAGCCGGCGACTGCAGAGACATTCTCCAGGGTTTTTGTGGGCGGGAGGAGCTGCAGGAAATTTAAATAATTTTGTATTGGATTCAATACAAAATAGCTGTATTGAGTCCAATACAAATAAATCTTTATATATATATATATATATATATATATATATATATATATATATATTGTGAAGGGTTATGCTCAGGATCGCCCCCGCTGGGGTCAAAGGACACTTGTCTGGTTCATCCAACTCAGATCACACACCGAGGTCCAAGTGTTAAGCTGACTTGTAGTCAGGTTTATTTGAAGGTTGCAGATAAAATAACAAAAATAGCAAAAGAAAACCTTGCCTGTCCGGCACTTACTATACATCCAATGCTCCTGTCTATCAGCTGGAGGGCTTCTTCCTGTCAGCTCCAAACAAAGCTATCAGCAACCTTTTACTCAGGTTTCCGTTCACTCACCCAGACCAACTTTCTGTGTCCCCAGGCAGAGAGCTCCTCACAGACCGACTGTCTGCGCCTCCAAACAGAGCTCTCCCACACAGTCCACAGTCTCTCAAAACAGAGCGGCACTGACACAAACCCCTGTCTGTGTCTCTCCAAGCCAATCTGAGCCCGCACAGACCCCTGTCTGTGTCTTTCCAAGTTACGCTAAGCCTGCACAGACCCCTGTCTGTGTCTCTTCAAGTTAGGCTCTTGACTGAGCTCCTGGCTCTGGGTTATATCCCCACCCTCAGTGTTTCTTCATTAATTATTTCACAGGTGAAAGTCTTCCACCTGCTACTATATGCTAATATATATATATTATATTAGATTATGTTCTGTATATATTATACATGCTACTGTACAGTTATATTAGATTTTTGTTTTACCAGATTTTTGTGTTTTTTTATTTTTTTTTATTTAACTTTGAGTGAATTATGCCTACAATGTAAAATAAATTTCCACGCAAAAAAGTAATGCTTTTTGCATGGAAATACGGACAGAATTAGAACACTAGGGGGGTTAATGCCATGAACCATCCCCGACAACCCCGAGCCATTGAGACCACTGACAGCTTTACAGCTTACCAACAGACTCCTAGATAATGTTCGAGTCAAACCCACCATGGAATCAAACCCAAACAAAATTCCCAATTGTATGCTTACCAGATGAAAAGGGGCCCTAAAAAGGAAAGTTCATTGTTATTTACACATTGCATGGTAAATTACATCCTATTTATACTTTTACTTTAAAATAAACAATATGTACCAAACTGGTTTCTAAAATTGCAATAAATGTTCCATTCAAAAGCAAACAAAGGACCTTGACGTAATCGGGGGTTAAAACACAAACAAATGTTGTTCTTCAGTACCACAACAAAAACATTTTGGCATAGGGAGTTGAGCCGGAAAACACATTTTTGCTGGAAATCAATATGAAATGTTAATTTACCTTTTGGAACTATCTCTACATTAATATTTCAGACCTGCAAACCACAGCGATAGGAATTGGGGGCCGCCGATGACCTCGCTACAACGGTAAACTCTGATTTCTGACTGCAAGCTACGTTTTAAAAGAACAAAATAAATCATGAGCTGATGTTTAATGCTAAAAAGCTGACTCCAAGGCGAGGAATGGAATATGTTGCAAGCATGTTTCATTCCATCTTGTTTATGCAGATGTAAGAGGTATTTGTGCTGATCGCTGTGCAGATTGGGGAAATATTCAATGTGTTAGATATTCCTGAGTGACAGCAGAGCTTAAAATAACCGCCAGTGTCTATGGCTCGGTTGTATGAGATAGCTAGAAAAGTCAGCAGTTCCAATCCTGCCGCACGTGCGCATTTATTGCAAATCTCAAGACAGCCATGGCGTTTTATGATTAGACATCCCATAATATCACCTTGTATCAATTACCAAGGATGTCAAATTATAGATGCAATATAGCCAGAGAGCCTGAGAGACACTTTTTATATAGGTGTCAGTAGAAGGGTAAAAAGTTGCAAGCCCCAAATGTGGAATTAAAATTTTTAAATTGTATAAAGTTAAAGTTTAGCATAATTTAAGTGCACATATTCTATACATATGCGGGGCAAAGGTAGACTTAAAGTACCAATGTGGGCTCTATGTGCCTCCCCTTTCTATATGGAGAATATATATTTCTAATGCACTTCCTTTCCTGGAGTGTTTGGGAATTTTGGGAAAACAAAAGCTTTTTTGGTAGTTTGAAAGCCCCTGAACATGTTTTGGAAACAAAGAAGGGGCGGGGCTGAGAACATGCCCCAAGTGAAACATTGGCACATTGGCTAGTGCTCTTGCCTTCCCAGGTTGGAATCTCAAATAGGACACGATCTGCAAGGATATGTATGTTCTCCCTGTGTTTGCATGGGTTTGCTCCTTGTGCTCCAGTTTCCTCCCAAGTTCAAAAAATAGGCAGTTAGGTTAATCAGCTCCCCCTCAAAATTGGACTCAGACTGTGTTATTAATAAATGACTATGGGAGGAACATTAGATTGTGAGCCCCTCCGACAGGCACCTAGTGACATGGCTATGGGCTTTGTAAACTGCTGCTGTAAGGCTTTGGTCTTGCACCAGTGCTCGCCAGCGCCCGCTCAGCCTCAGGAGGCCATTCCAGCTCACGGTGGTCCTCAGGATTCCTGTGCACAAGGGATAATGTCTCGGGAAGGACTGGCAAAGCACCAAGAGCCCACAGATAATGCAAAACCAAGATTCCAGCAAGACAAGGGTCAGAAAACAAGCTACGTCAGCAACAGTAAGCCTAATGAATAAACGGACCAGCAGCAGGTCAGCCCAGTTTAGTACTACAACAGGCAACTGGTGACTGGGAGCAGAAAGGCTTTAAATCCCGAGCAGCCAATGGCGGCACAGGCAAATGGCATCTAATCACAGCCAAACTCCCCTCTCTCGTACAGCCATAAAGGTGACAATACCTTGTCCAGGGACCTTGCAATTACCTTGCATTGTTGGCAATGGAAAATTGACAAATGGAGGAAATTAACCTAATAGTCTCAACTCTTGAGAGAAAGGATTCTCACAGCAAAAATAACTTCATAACAAATGTGTTGCTCATCTAAGGACCGAAAGGATACAATATATTACATTTTTATTTAGCTACACTTTAACCAAACCTGTCCCTATGGAAATGAAAAAATCCCTTGCCTGAACTTTATTACATTTTGAAATACAAGATGGATGTTATCCTGTCTTCCTTTGTGCTTTGAGACAACCACCCATACAGAGGAACTGGCCGTAGAGAATAACGATTGTCCTTGACACGATTGAAGCCTAAAGCAGAACACCCGTTTCAATGGACCCCCATTTCCCATACTTACTCCTAAACTGACCCCCACATTAAAACGAATCTATCCCGGATCCAAACCCGGGTCATAAATCAAAGGAAAAAATTAGAGGATCCTCCTTGGATTTATGAGCTGAGTTGGATTCCTGAAGATAGCGGATTATATTATGGAGTAAACATTCCCTCGGCACAAAATATGAATCTAGTATCTTCCCAAAAATGAATTCCTGATGCATTACTCCCTCCAGTGTCCCCCATTAGTTTTTACCCAAAAAGAAAGGAAAAGTACAGTAAACTTCTCTTCGGTGTGTGTGTCTCAAATCAACTCCTAAGGAAGCGAACTTTTTGGCTGCGAAATGCGTCAGGCTTTACATTTTTTGTGACCATAATGCTCTAATTTTCTTCACTATGTTTGGATGTTTTATTAGAATGATTATGCTTTAAAAGATGTGAAATCAAGTTTGCTGGCATTTTAATTACAGTTTGGTAACTGTATGTCTTAAAAGTCCTGTATGCAACATTTACATCAATTGTTTGTATGTTAAATTATAATATATTATATTATATAGAAGGCTTGAGTGCAAAGCTATAAAAAAAAGACATGAAAACATGTACAACTGTCTGAACCATCCTTAAATAGCCTTTGTTTTAAGGTAAAGTTTCAGAAATACCCTTAAACAAAAATAGTATAAGAAAAGGTCTAATTGTAATTGTATTTTGCAGGAGGAACTGGTGTGGAGTGATTCATCCTGGTTGTGCCTATAAGCTGTCACCCCGATTTCACATACAGTCACCCCTTAGCGCCTGTGAGATACAACAAATCTCTGCATCAGTCTGAACATTGCTTACCTCAAGCAGCAAGACATTGACTTGCATAGTTCCTTAAAAGTCAAGTACTTAAATGATTAAAGTATTAAAAATTAACGTGATTTAGAAGTTGAAGCCAAAAAAATATAATTCACCACCATGATCAGTAAATCCAACCCAAAGCATACAGCATAAGCAAATAACTGAACAAAATTGGATTATCGGCTAAGTAACTGAATTATTTGCAGCAGAATATTTTTTCATCACCACTTATAGGTTATTAAATTATTTCCAATACTAATAAATAGACAACATCCTGCCAATTACAAAGGGATGAATTATTTATGAAGAACAGAGCAAAAGAAATGCTTGTTTTTCAGTCTTTCATTAACAATATTGAGTACAACATGTTCCCAATACCTGCTTTTTTTTTTACAAATTGCGAACTCGAGGTTAACATTTTAATCTGTCGTTTTGCAGGTTTTATCTTTCAAGGCCAGAGGTGAGCAAGCTGCAGGCAGACGCAAATACAAAAAAAAATAATTTTATTTTGCTTTTTGTAGGAAAAAAAAATGTTCAGATGGAAAAAAACAACAGTTCTAAACACTAAAAAGTTGTTGGAAGTAGAATGGAATATTTTATGCCATGGCTTCTTGTTAAGTCAAGGAATTCTGTCTTTATTATAATTATTATTAAATATTAAACAGGATTTATATTGCCAACATATTACGCAGCGCTGTACATTAAATAGGGGTAGCAAATGACAGACAGATACAGACAGTGACACAGGAGGAGGAGAGGACCCTGCCCCGAAGAGCTTACAATCTAGGAGGTGGGGGAAGTATCACACAGCCAAGACAACGTGCCAGTGTTGTTAACAGTTAGGAATATGTCAGGGGGAGAGGGGGGGGGGGGGGGGGTGATGATGAGTTTAGTTTTATCCAGGTTTAGTTTCAGGAATCGGTCAGACATCCATGATGATAAGGCCGACAGGCAGCATGAGACCTTATCCAGGACTGAAGGAGACAAGTAAGGGTGGTCTTGATTTTTTTGCCACAATTGGCAAATTTTTAGATCTCAGCATCTGTAAAAAAATATAAAGATTACTAATATACAACTAACATGTACTTAATATACATTTGTCTTTAATATTACATTTATGCATTCCTTCTATGAATGTTCGATGGCTGCATTCCTGATTGGGCATTGCGGTTCTTCCTGTGGACTCCTACGTCACTACTACGTCATTTAATTTTGTAAAGGATGTAAGAAGGAACCACAGAATGCAATCATCTAACAAATCAAAAATTGTGCTGCATGTGAAGAATCCAATGCTTTGCATTGGAGCCAAGATTAAAGCAATGGACAGCAGAACAGGTGCATATAAAACCAGGTTGTCCAACGTATGATCCATGGGCCATAATGTGCTCCACCATGCTATTTTGCTTTGTCCATGTCTGTTCCAATATTGTCTTTCTGTTTCTGTTATCGGAGGACCTATGAACCCCCACACTTTACAGAAGGACACTCTTTAATTGCAGCCTCCTTTCAAATTATCAAAAAAGTTGTGATTTTCTCAAAATTCCCAAACACTACAGGATAGGAACTACATTAGAGATATATCTTCTCCATACACAAGGACGGGCGGCACACAGAGCCCACATTGGTACTTTTAGTCTACCTTTAATTTTGCCCTGCATGTGTATAGTAAAGATGACTGTGGGATGAATAGGTCTATGGTCTGGAGAAAGGTGACAGCAGAGAGAGTCTTGGTCATGGTTGGGTTTAGGCTTTGTGGAGCCATGGACTGGCCTCTAGATTGCAGTGGAAGAAGAGTTCTGGGGGTGATTTTAGGTTTGAAGGTATTTGGACCTTGAAAAGGGGTTGTACTGGAGAGGCATTTTATCAGAAATAATTTATGCCAGAGAAGGATTTTAGCTTCAGGAATTTGACCTATGGGATGAGTGAGGTAGGGGCACTCCATGCCTCTGACCCCTGTGCTTAATGCGTTGTGTACGCCTGAACCCTGCACTGTGGCATACATTTGCACAATGGGAACCACAAGAAGGTTTAGGTTCTATTTAACCATACCCCTTGCCACTGTTAGCACAGGATTGGATTTGCACATTAGGCCTGGTTTAATAACGTTTTCCAAGGCTGGAGAGGATACACTTTCATCAGGGAACCTGGATAATCCAATAAACCTGGAATGGATCTGGTCCAGGATTGAAAACATTTGCTAACATATAGCAAATGACTTTTAGGAAATCCATTCCAGGTTTGCAGGATCACACAGGTTCACTGATGAAAGTGTATCTTCTCCAGCCTAATACATCTGGCCCATTATTTTTAGTTATCCAGGTGTTGGAACATATTCAACCTGTCTTCTGGACAAAAATGACTGGCCAACCCCAGTATAAACCCTCTGCATGCCTGGGTTTAAAATGTTTTTAATCGAGAGATAAATTCTCTTTAATATGCAATTCTGATGTATTTTGCAGCAATTTCAGGATATAGTGTAGAACAATTTGCAGATATCTCCAGCATAAGCCACAACAGAAGCAGTAATATTTTATGTAGTTTTCTAAGTAAAACCAAACCACAAGAAGGAGGCTATCTGAGGTCAGCCGGTTTGTGGGATTCGCTGTACAAACATCCAGAACAAAGAAAATCTCATGCAATGTAACAGGGAAGATTTCATTGGTCTCAGTTTTTTTCTGCACAACAAAAAATATTGATTTATGTGAAGAGCAAAAAATAAAAAGATACATGAGAAATGTTTGTATTTGTGAAATACATAAACAACTTCTGGATGTAAAGAAATAATTGAAAAAAAACTTTCTCTACCATGGGTCAATCCTTGAAATAATTTTCTGGTCTTCAGGGAACCCCTTTATTATTATTATTATTATTATTATTAAACAGGATTTATATAGCGCCAACATATTACGCAGCGCTGTACATTAAATAGGGTATAATTATTATACCCACAGCTCTCAGTATATTAGTGTGGTGGTCAGTGGGATGAATTCCTCTTACATTGCTGGCCATTGTGAAGAATGTCACCCTTACAGATAGCCAAACACATCATTGGGGTCACTTATACTGACCTGAGAGGTGCAAACTGCTCATTGCTCAAGGAACCCCCAGCAACCTCTGGAGGAACCCTGGCTGAGAAACAATGAGTCAATGAAACATTTATTATCATTTTATAGACTTATGGTATCCCACTAGCTAGTTATCAGTGTATTACAGGTTATGGCCAAAAATGCTTCAAACACCCTAAGCATCATAGCCTAATGTATGTTGGATATCCCACAAACACATAGGTATGAATATAGAGTTGGACCTCCTTTTGTGGCTATACTATTATCCAATCTTCTGGGAAGGCTTTCCATGTGATTCCTAAAGTCAGGTACTGTTTTTGGATGGGAAAACCTGACTCACAATTGACATTTCAATGTATCCCCAACATGTTCAATAGGGTTTAGAACCGGTTCCTGTGCAGGACACCCAACTTCCTCCACTGGTTGTTCCATATCTGTATGAAGCTGGCTTTGTACACAGCCATGCTAGAACAGAGGGGCCTATCCAAACTGTTATCACAAGGTTGGTAGAACAAAATTTTCTAAAATGTTTTAGTACTGGACCTTCATTGAAAAACATTTAGAGGGGTGGGTGAATATGTTACTCTTCCTTCCTTACATACTTTCTTCTTCACTCAACCATAAGTTGAATGAGGAACTCAAATTTAGTCTTAGATAGGGCTCTCATTCTAGGAGGACATTTCTCATGGTGATAAAAGTTTGGCAAACATTAGGGGCTTGTTCACACTGGTGCTGTGCAAACATACCATTCCCCAGTGGATTCAACTGGTTGGTGAGCAGGAATGGCCATTGGTGTTCTTTTGTGGGTGTTCAATGTAGTTGTGGAGCATTGTGGTTCTCCTGCACAGGAAGCTTAGCTTTTGGAGGCGCTGGGTCTGATTTATTAAAGCTCTCCAAGACTGGAGGAGAGAGACTATAATGGGAAAACCTGGGCCTTCTGGCAAAACTGCAATGGATATCTTAAACACTATTGTTTTTAGTTGGCAAAAATATTTTCATTCCTGGACCAGATCCATTCAAAGTTTGCTGGGTCACCCAGGTTCTCCAATGATAATCTATCTTCTCTGGTCTCTGGGCGCTGTAATACATCAGATCCAGTAAAAGAAAGCAGTTACAGCTGTTATTCACTGGAATTTCCTAAAAGGGGATTTCATTTGCTTCCATGTGTTTCCAAGAATAACCAGGGCTTTGTGTAGGATGAAGACTGACTGACAGTGGTGAACTCTACCGCTGGAAAAAAATCAGAATAAACCCAAATACAACAGGCATGTCTTCACACTAATGGATCAATACATTTTGATTATTACTTTTTTGTGACCACTTCTGATTAAAATAAAACCAAACATATAAATACCATTTTTACGGTTGCCTGAGAGACTGGGAGAAGTGTTGCAATGTGTTCTTATCAACGATGCTTCTGTGAAGATGGATTTGGTAATGCAATGACATGATCCCATAGCTCATTGGGGAAAAAGGGAGCAAATTCAGCACACGTTGCATTGTTGTGGCGGGAAATGAGCATAAAGAGTAATCACAGGAGCGGCCTGGTAGAATCATCAAATATGAACTTGAACATATATTAGAAATTGCAAATGTGAGATTTATATGTAAGATAAGAAATACATATTTATATTCATGTAAACTAGTAAAGAACAGATAACCAAATAAAAATAATTAGTAGCTTTGCAGTAATTGCAGATTTGTTGGCAGCTTCTTGTTCATATAACTTTCTTGTTACTTATTCCCAGTATGGTGTATTATCCCGGTATGTTCCTCTGCAGAAGGAAGGATATATTGGAACAAAGCCATGTATTTAGTGCGCTCTTTTATGCCTCCCTTTACTGGTGTCTCAGCAGGATTTCTTTATAATATAGCATATAAGACAGTTTCCTGGATATCACTGAACCCATCTTTATGAATCTCAGTCCTTCACTGCTAAAGGTGACTGAGGGACCTGCCAGCAATCGATCATCTCCATCCGATCCCTGGTGCAACTGCCATGTGCTAAGATGGGCAAAGCTCTATCTCTAAGAAGTGTTTACAGCTGGGTGGAAGTCTTTATTATAATTGTCCTACAATATGTGTCTATGCATTATATGATGAAGTGATACAAAATTATTCTTTTTTTATCATTTTTAGATTTAAAGCAAAATTAAACTCCGCTGTGCAAAGAACTTTGCTGACAGTGTGCTTTGTTTATGACAGAGGAGACTATGAATTCTCTTCTGTCAAATTGCTTTCTGCCTGCCTGTCAGCTCTTTTTTTATTGTTGATATATTCTCAGCCGTACATGTGCAGCTCAATGGATTTGGCGTGATTCTGTGCTGGAATAAAAAAAAAGTGCTGTGCACATGTGCAGAGGAGTTATCAGCCAGACCCAATCAATAAAGATGGCGGAGGGCTCTGAATCCAGAAGAAGGCCAAGTGAAGAGCAATGCATGATATCACAGTGGTCAAAGCTGGAGGGGCAATTTGGCAAGTAAGTCAAGTAAGTCAACCATAATGTATAAAAAGCACTGGGCACCAGCAGTGGAGATTACTTCTACTTTTTAGTCTTCTTTCACTCGATATCTATTTCTAAAACCCAGGCCTTCTGACCTCTCCAATGCTTTTGTATCCAGTGTCCCCACCAAGCTCAACTTTTATAACCATAATATCTCCTCCAATCTTTGTGTAGACCTATTGGTTATTGCCGCCTTCCATAGTTCCACCGTTCTTCCTGCAGGTGGTATGTAGGTGCCTTTGTACACGCCAGGATAACCAACTGTTTTCTAGTACTGACCTCATCTTCTGGCCCCAGTGATAGCCACACAAGAGACACCTGTAGTGGTAGGATTGATTGAATTAGCTTTTTTTTTGGGGGGGGGGAAGTTTGGGCATGTGATAAGTGATACAGGCCTTTCCAGACAGGGGCCCTGGTCCAGGAGCATTAGTCAAATTGGAGCATAAGATGCCCGGAGTAAGTGAAATTAATTCCCCTGCATCAAAGGCCATAAAAAAATTCCCCATGTTAGTAGACTTGCTCAATGCCTCTGGGACAGAAAAAAGGTTAAATAATGCCCTGCACTATCTATAAAAAAAATATATATACTGTACTATACACACAAAAATGCACACAGTCTGCACCTTACCCAGAAACATATCTTACACAGTCTATACATTACACACAAATCATACACACACCTGCATTATATACAAAAACACATTCAGCACATTACACATGAATATACATACAGCACTGCATTACATATATAAACCTACACACATGACATGCCTGCACCCGGTGGTTTTTGCAAAAATAAAATTCCAACTTGACTAAATCAGTTATGAAATCTGACCAGATTTGGAAAGTCCATGTTAGAATTGGTATTATTTATATTATGCATGTCAATAAACCTATAGTATGGCTCAAGCAATCCCGGTGCTGGACAATCATAGCCCTACCATACCTGTCAATGACTACAAGTTCTGGTCCAAGTTTGGAAAAGCTCTGATTTTAGTTGAGCTCAAGTTGTTATTGACTCTGATCACAACTCTCCAACCATTACTGCTATCTCACCATACATACAATCACTATTCACCTTCCTTAAGTCCCAGGATTCTTTTAGCTGATGTTTTGCAGTTCTTCTTGTCTTGCAGCCTTTAGTCTACACAAAGGGGGAGGTGGGCATAGCCTGAAGCTGTTGAAGCTCCACTTTGTTAGCCTGCATATAGTACAGATATTTAGGCGGAGGGATGGATGCTCCTGACAATCCTTGGAAATGTGAGAACCTTCAGAGATTGCCCATTGTGGCTTGCAAAATGCCAGACTGGCTATTGCAAAGCGGGTGAGGAGTTCACCAAGACACTGCTGCAGTATATCATTAGGGCTGCCATAAGGGGGAACACGCGGTACCTCTGTACCTGGCCCCAATCACAAAAGCTTGGCTTTTGCAATGCTGGAACTTTTAGAGGTGACTGGGAGGGGGCCCAGGAAGTTTACCTGGCATGGGGCTCAGAAATGTCTGATTTCATATAGTACCGAGGAAGGAAACATTTTGTAATGTTATAAGGTCATGAGAAGGTCTGCTTAATTCTTTGTTTTTTATGTGTTTTATTATTATTATTTCTTCTGGTTGTTTTTAGTTATTTATGTTGTGTATTCAAATATTACTAGGTATGTATTTTTGCAATTTTGCATTCTATTTTACATTTTTGCTGACTAAAACCAAACCTCTTTAACCTATTCTACATTCTTTTCTTATCTTTATTAATATTATTAGAGGTCCTCTTGTCTTAGATTTGAAATGCAATTTGAGACCATTTATTTTGACTCATTTTAATAAATGATTTCTCAGGCCATTTGGTGAAATCTGTCACTGGGAAACCACTGTGATCCTAATAATATATCCGATATTGAGGCTATAAGACAAGGTAATATTAACGTATCTGGGATTTTAAATTGATAGTTGTTGAAAGGAGTGAAATACAGTTCACTGGTATTGGCAGGGATATAAAACTCTGTACATGTAATATATTAATGGAAATATTATATAACAATAAGGTAAAACCCAAAAAGTAAATTAAAATCACTTACAAAATAAAATATTAAATCTGAATTCAGGAAAATTCTGCTATTACAAAGAGCACTAAATACCAATATAAAGTAATTCTAGTCTATTAATCTTCATCCCTTCTCCTGCATGTCTAATCAGCTCTAATAATATAGACAAAGCTGTGTTTTATTCTTTACCCATCAGTGGTTCAGGGATTCTTCCATATGTCTCCTGGAACTAAACAAAAAAAAAAGTCATACTCACCTTTTCTTCAGCAGAGCCTCCAATTCCTCCGACACTTTGCTCCTTTGGGTCCCACTCAATCCTGTAATCCAACTTCGTCCAGGCGTGGAGGAAGCACTGCGCACCGCCATATTGTTTCTTCTGGATACATGACCTGAATTCTGGTTATGGGTCAGCTTTAAGCAATGACCAGGCTGAGATAATATCATCATTTTTCTGCAGGGTGCAGTAAACGTTTCCTTAGACTCCTTTTCCCTCAAAGATCAATATACACCATTGTAACCTTGTATTGAGTTGTAAGATGTGGGACTGATCTGTTTCAGAGAAGAGGTTCTCGATCTTTTGAACATGGGGGAACCCTAATATGACTTTTAGGTCTTCAGGGAACCCCTTGTATAATTATTATATCCACAGATCACAGTATATTAGTGTGGTGGTCAGTGGGAAGAATTCCTCTTACATTGCTGGCCATTGGGAAGAATGTCACCCTTACAGATAGCCAAAAGATCATTATACTGACCCGAGAGGCACAAATTGCCCATAAAAGTTGTTTTCTAAATTCTAAATCTAAATTCCTGTTTAATAGTGGAACTAAAACTTATAAATAAAATAATGTGACTAGGTACCTGCTTGCACTCACACTCACCTGCCTTTGATATGTCACAGGTTTATCATTCTCACCTGGTCTACTTCTGGGTGTCAGATCTTCTTGATTGGCCAGGCCAAAATGGCGTACTTCCTGCAGGATTGTGCTGGATTTCCTTCAGTCCTGGCTGAATGTCTGGCAGAATACGCAGCATATCCCAGGAGCCTACAGGTGACTTACAACAAACAGGTAACTATGTTTTATTACAGAAGGGACATCACCTCTATATTCTGTATTAAAAACCCATCCTGCTTGCACTTAGTATTTGCAGGACTATATTTCGGACTTTTTTCATACTTTATGTTATTTTTAATTTTGAGTTATCTTTTACTATATGTCTGACAATCTTCTGTGTTGCTTTGACCTTAAAAAAGAAAAGAATCCTAATATCTGCTGGCATCATCTGGGACCGACCTGTAACTTCACCAACCTCACAGCATCTGGAACGGCAGATTTCTGAGCTGCGATTAATTCCTATAGGTGTTGGCGATTTCACTAATCATTTTCATATTAAACCGAAGGGGAGAAGGAGTGAAAAGAGCTATAGATAGGCATGACAGGTAATTAAAATATCAAGGTCAAAGTCATTCAGTCGGCAGTAAGAAAAAGAGAACATTCAGAGGATAATCTGTCAGTCTCCAAATATTGCACTGGATGTGTTTCCATTTATTTGGCAGCCCATGCTGAGGTCTTATTTTTATCCTCATATAACTTAATTATTCTCTTAATATTATTATGTAAGGGATACAAAAGGCTGGGCTGTGAAATGATAAGATTGGGGCTCAAGTCCGTGGCACGGCAGCACCACAACCATACAACTACATAAAAAAGACAAATAAAACACTAAATGATTATAAAGCGCAGCAATCTGATTTAAATTGTGCTCAGCTTTGCTCTCAATGCGGACAACAGGTAACTTTATATGGTCACATGACTCAGATCTACTACAATTATAAATCTCCTTTTGCTTCATTTAGTAGCAAGATTTCTGTGGAGCTTCACTGCATACACACTGCGTCCGCAAATATTCCTAAATGGGGCTAAAGAACAGGCAAACGCATTAAAGAGGAGAACCATAATAATATTTTTTTAAGAGGTAATTTGGCCCTAAACATATATTTTTATGGTGCTGGAGAGTTAAAACTGCTTTTCTTCTTTATCACATACTACAAGAGACGGTCAGAGACTGCAGACATAGTACAGGAGATGGTCAGAGACTGCAGACATAGTACAGGAGAAGGTCAGAGACTGCAGACATAGTACAGGAGATGGTCAGAGACTGCTAACATACTATATGAGATGGTCAGGGACTGCAGACAAGCTTTATGACTAAATCAGACGCATTTCCTGAGACTGCAAAAGATCACTGATAATACTAAATAATATTGATTCTCCACTGTCTGTATGGGTCTCAATTGCTAAACAGCAAGTATAAAAGGGCCACATGTAGCCTTTGGACTGCAGGTTGGTCACCAGAGGCTTAGTAGACACTGCTGGAATAGTGATGCTGTGTATCTTCCTGGTAGCCTGGGATTGTCTTTAAGATTAGAAAATGACCCATTATTAGGTACATTAATACCAGACACATGCCATGTGCAGAGATGGGTCATGGTACTGAAAAGTAACGGGCAGCTTTGAGTAAAAACAATGCAATGTGACCTCCAGTACAGCAATATTTTAGGCGGCTCATCTTCAAAATAAGCTTCCTTTATCTTAGAAACATATTTCTTACATGAGCCGTCTATAAAGCGCTGGGTGGGCTCGGACTCTCCCCATGGAGAGCTGGTGCATGCAAGGTCTATTTCAATTACATTTTGCATATAAGTGATACGTGGAGTAGTTGAGTTAATTATACAATCTGTGCAGCCAAGTGAAATTTGGTGAGGAAAACCCCTAAGGGCGAGAAAGGTAATTTATTCTTCATGCCTGGAAAAGTACTTTTGGTAGTAAGATAATAATCCTTTTTATGTTCTGACCAGGCATAATGCGCTATTTTTTCTTTTTTTTCAGGCGGCGTTTGGAATTTTTATAAGTTGTGCTGTCTTTGTTCCGTTGATTGGAAGGAGCATATGTTATAACTTTTAAAGAGTAATTAAAGTTGTTATGCTAGGATTTGAAATTTCAAGATAATGAGATTAAAAGTCAATTCCTTCCTGTTTACAATAAGGTTTCTGCTCCTTGAGAGTTGATTGAAATTATTTCATACTCCTGTGAGTTACCGCAGACAGATTCTTCAAAAAGTTTTTCTTTTCTTCTAGAATTGTGGCATTGACAAAAATAGTACAGGAGACGGTCAGAGACTGCAGACATTGTACAGGAGACGGTCAGAGACTGCAGACATAGTACAGGAGATGGTCAGAGACTGCTAACATACTATATGGGATGGTCAAAGACTGCAGACAAGCTTTATGACTAAATCAAACGCATTTCCTGAGACTGCAAAAGATCACTGATAATACTAAATATTATTGATTCTCCACTGTCTGTATGGGTCTCAATGGCCAAACAGTAAGTATAAAAGGGCCACATGTAGCCTTTGGACTGCAGGTTGGTCACCAGAGGCTTAGTAGACACTGCTGGAATAGTGATGCTGTATATCTTCCTGGTAGCCTGGGATTGTCTTTAAGATTGGAAAATGACCCATTATTAGGTACATTAATACCAGATACATGCCATGTGCAGAGATGGGTCATGGTACTGAAAAGTAACGGGCAGCTTTGAGTAAAAACAATGCAATGAGACCTCCAGTACAGCAATATTTTAGGCGGCTCATCTTCAAAATAAGCTTCCTTCATCTTAGAAACATATTTCTTACATGAGCCGTCTATAAAGCGCTGGGTGGGCTCGGACTTTCCCCATGGAGAGCAGGTGCATGCAAGGTCTATTTCAATTACATTTTGCATATAAGTGATACGTGGAGTAGTTGAGTTAATTATACAATCTGTGCAGCCAAGTGAAATTTCTGCTGGAGGACTCTGCTCCTTCCTCTATAACTCTCCTCTCCTGAAATACTCTGCTGGAGGACTCTGCTCCTTCCTCTATAACCCTTCTCTGCTGAAATATTCTGCTTTGTCTAAAGCTGCCCATGATCTATGGGTTATTTGCACAGTCAGGTTATGGATAATAATTGTGCACCAATTAATATTAATCAGATTAATTGAGCAGGAACCAAAAAAGGAGCAAAAATGCATTTGATCAATTAAGTTTGAAGATTCTAGCTCTGCAAGGTTCAGGTGTCATGGGAACTCCTTGAACTCGCTGGTATTGTTACATTGCAATCTTTAAACAATGCCAATGAGGTCAAAGAAAATTCTGCCAGAGATCGCAAGATAGAAGGGTCGGAGCTGGTGGCAATGGCAGTCAAGCTAGGGGTGCAGAAACAGCCTTCCGAGAAGCTTTGTTCTCTTTCTCCATCGAGCTTTCTGAAGATCTAATAAACTGTGGCAATAGCTAGAGCATCCTGACTGCTATGGAACCAGAAACAAGCAGGTGCTGCAATAAACCATGGATGGATGGCTGAGGAAGAAGATGCAGTCATCCAAGAGTAGAAATGGGGGGCTCAATTCAGACTGAAGCTCATAGATTTGGTGTCCACAGGGCAGAGTGTTGGACCCTCCGTGTCACCAGCCCAGTTGGTGGAGACGTGCACGGGACGCAGAGCCTCTAGAGGTCGGGATGTTGTGCGGCGAGCTGCTTGCCAGGCTGCCCCCGTGCACGCCAAGGCAGGTGACTGCTAACTAGTGAGAACAAAGCGTGGTGCCGGAGCAAGATCCAGAGAATGGTCAGACAAGCCAAAGGTCAGGGCAGGCAGCAATCAGGAAACAAGCCAGAGTTGGTACACGAATTAGTCAGAGACAGGAAGCGCAAACTGGAAAAGCAGAAACCTGGGAGCAGAACCCAAAGGCACTCCTTGTCCAGGCATCTTTCTGTTGCCAGCCACTTCCTTAAAAAGGGGATGTCATGTGATGAATAAGAGTCATGTGAGCCGCAGATTCCTAACCCACCAGCAGAGGGAGTGCTAGTACAGAGACATTCTCAGATGTTGTTCACATGCCTGCCAGCAGATAGAGTGCGAACACTCTAGCCCTTAGCTGATCTAGAGTCACATGACCTGGACCAGGAAGCGAGCAAAAGGTTGGATCCTGAACTAAAGCTGGTGCTGGCAGCAGGGGAGCGCAAGGTGGGTGAGCTTGAAGAAAGCACAGATGCCCTGGACTTGCTGGGATCTGTGACATTTGGAAAGCCAAATTTCATAGATGATTTTAGTGTTTTGCATTACCAAAAGGTATGTAAAGTCTTATTAGCACACAATGACTACAGCATTCAGATCACAAATGCAATGTTTCGAGGCTGTGTGGGATCTCTGCTGCCTGCTGAAGACGTCCTGAGTGTCCTCCAAGTGTTGGACCAGCAAATAAATTTCCTTTTGCAAGAAATATTGAGTTTTGTTTCCAGATCCATGAGATTGTGCGCCTGACGCACCTTCCATTTTCATAATCATGTATTCCAACCTCATCATCTGTCATTGGATAGCTGACATTCTGGACTGGAGGTCTGGAACCCATAATACTGGATTCTAATCGTGATCTTTTTATTAACCAATCACAAGGATCCCTACCCCAGGACAGCATAGAATATAGATGTATATAGAATATAGATGTATATAAAACACTGTCTGAGTCCCGGGTTTCGTCCAGTACCACAGCACTAAGCTATTAAACCGCGGCCGAACAATGTGTTATATAAATCTGCATGCTATGTTCTAGATTACCCGAAGAGCAGAGCCTGTGATAGGATGATTAGTGTGCGAATGCAAATATATATTTAAAATATAATATTCAAGTAATCCCCAAGGCTTCCCTGCTGCTTGTGTGCAGGACGAAGGCTTGATGGGGGGAGGGGGCAGTTTGCATGTCTTGCAGAAGAAATATTGCTAAACACAGCTAAGGTTTGGGTGATCTTAGGGAGTGAGCTCTTCTTTAATGACCAAGGCAAACCCTGCAGTTGTTTCTTTTTGCATATAAAAGCACAAGTTGCTTCAAAAGTTAATGAATGTGTGGGCTCCATAAAGTTTTTTTTGTTTGTGATGAACTCCCAGTGAGGATTTTATACAGTAACTGACACCACACTGCCTAATAATAATATGTTGAGACAAACATCTGTCCTAATTGCATTTAATAAAATAATGTACCTGTTCCGACTTAAATAAAAAATTAACTTAAGAACAAACCTACAGTCCCTATATATATATATATGCAACCCAAGGACTACTTGTGTGTATATATATATATATCATAAAAATAGCATTCTCTCTATATCCTCTAAAAAGCAAAACGTGTTTGGTTTATTAATAATAGGATATGTAAAGTAATTACAGCTCAAAATTAAAAAAAAAATCACCTAGTAAGGAGGAAAGTTTTGCATTCTGGTAGGGGAGTGGTTAAGGACTGAAGTCTGATTGGTGGGTTGAGGTGGAAGAGCAACAACACATTGGGAGTAAGTCCCACCCCCGAGGCAGTGCCACTTTACAAACAGCCTTATTTTAAACTTCAGAAATGAATAAATGCTTTGAAACAATAATGCAAATTATTTTTTTCTGTAGCTTACATAAGGTAGGAAATACCTAGAGAGTATTGTATTATTTTAGCAGCCTCAGGCTTGTAGTTACTTATCGGAATCTGTTAGAGAAAACCATACACTTCATCATTAATGGTATCAAAGCTGCTGCGCTCTGAACAATGCTCTAAATAAAATATGATCGTTACTTTCAGCAAATGTTTGCACAACTTCCTTCTGGAATCCTGCAGACTACATATTTTTTTTTAAATCTGTTCCTGAGAACGTTATCGCTTTATAGTCGTATAATTTAGTCTTTAATGATTGTTTAAGTCTCCATAATTGGAGCAACGGCATCTGAGATAGCAGACGAGAAATATTTAATATCGATGTCTTAAAGTTTGTCTGACACATTTCATAGGGGAAGAGAAACACTTCTTCCTGAGTAATCGCGAGTGATTGATAATTCCCTTACGGACTTGCTTTGTACATTTTGTTTGTAGACTGCTCTGAATAAATACATTTCTTTCTTTCAGCGTTTTGATGTTTCCTCTTTTATCACAGACATGCATAAGAGAGTTTTTTTGTTGTTATTGTTCTTTTTTTTTTGCCTAAAATTCTGCAATTTATGAATAAATCAAATCGCTACTTGGATTTCAAGTGGGTGAGGACTCAGAAATATAGGACGGTGAGTGCGGTGTCGGGATATAATAATGGCTGGAATCAATTTAAAAACTTGTACTGTGACGACTTGGAATTGAAAGTGGACAATGCAAAAGAAGAAAATGCAAATGCAAAATACAAAGAGCCTTGGACAAGATGAGATTTAGCTAAAGCTAAACTCCGGATTTCTTGTTAATGTTGTGCAGTTGTACCGGCTCCTCTGCTGTACTGAAGTTGCTTACTCTGATTTCACTGCACACTGTGAGCTTTTCATAATGAGCATTTGAAGCAGCAAAAATCAAAGAGTCCATTCCATTTCCTGGCTGAAGGACATCTGGCACCATCTACACCATCTAGCCCAGGCTTTCTTGACCTTTTTAACATAGGGAAACCATTAGTATACCTTTCAGGACTTCAGGGAACCCCTTTTATAATTACTATATCCACCACTTTAGTGTGGTGGTCAGTGGGAATAATGGCTTTTACATTGCTGGCCAATTCCTTCATTATGTCATTATC
>NC_092861.1:150808863-150810479 GCF_032062135.1 Pyxicephalus adspersus | reverse complement strand
TGTCTAATGTCCTCAGCGGGAGCAGTTGAGCCAAATGCATTACTGCTTCTGCTCCTATAGAGCACATAGATGGTCTCCATTTGGGAGGTTCCTCTCCTGCTATATGGAGCTATCCGTTGGGTAACCCCATGAGCCCAGGCCAGGCAAGGACCACATAGATCCATCAAAATAACATCACGTGACAATAAGTCACAATACTCCTGAACTAGGATATCTTTTAAAGAAGTAAAATTTAGTTTTTATGATATTGTCTTGTGAGACCTTCTGCTGTTTTGTTGTCTTCCTTTGGAGTCCTGGTGATTGGCTTTGATAATTCCCCCGGATATTCAGTTGGGCTTACACTTAACCTCCTCACTAAAGCACCGGCTCCTCTGTCCTGCACATGCTGGCAGTTCTGTCCTTGGACGTGCATGTTTTATCAGCATCTACCCTCCCGCCAGCCAGCGCTCAGACATGGCACTCAGCGTTCATGCAACATGTCTCCAGACTGCTGCCAAGCCCCTTAACTCTGATGAGCATTTTCTATTCACCTGTTGTTTAATTGTGTGTTTCTCAGTTCAGCTCCTGCTCTAACCCCTTGTTGCTCAGTCTGTTGATATCCTGTCTGTTCCCTTGTGCTGTTCCAGTGTTCCCCTGTGTCTTCTGTAAATCTTGTATCACCTGTGCCTCCTTTCTCTTCCTGTTTCTCCTGTGTTCCCCTGTGTATTCGGAATACCTATCCGGAATACCTAGGTCACACATCTCGGGAGGCTCGAGGAGCCTTTTCCTGCAAAAAAGAAAATGTGCTGATCTTGTGCATGCACAGGAGAGAGATCAGAAAGTTTTTTTTACATCCTACATCACCTGAGCTCACGCCTGGGTCGGGAGACGTAGCATGAAGAACCAGGATGAAGAGATGAAGATAACAGCGCCTGGAGCACCAGCTCCGGGATGGATGCCAGGGCGACGCGGGACCCTATGCAGGACACCCCTGGATGGATTAGACTGCCCTGCAGGATTGTAAGTGTATTTTTTTTGGCAGTTTTCAGTTTAGTTCCTCTTTAATGTCTTGAATAGCGCAGACCTAACTCCAGTTGAAACCCTGTGGCAAAGCTCGAATATTGCTGAATACGAACTATAAGTTAAAGAAATTTTGTCAAGTTAGGATGAAAATGCAGGGTAAATCTTACATGTAACCAACTTTAAGAATCGGAATTGCGAGAGCCAACTCTTTCTCACTGTCATAAACAACAGTGAGTTGTCTTGGCTTTCCCAATTCCTGCTATAGATTGTAATTTCAGTCCATGCACTGCAACATCAGCACCCACCTGGTGCCCAACAAATATAAATACTAACCAATGGCTAGGCCTAGCAGTCCATTACAAGTTTATATAGGATCATACTATCTAGTAGGGAGTGGGGGATCCTCTAGTAAAATTGTCAGTGCTGATTCAACTGTAAAAAAGTATCATTGCTGTTTGGATTCGGGACAGCAATGGCCTATGTAATGTATGCTGTGTATTCAGTGACCCCTATGTCACTCATGCCTCCTGTCTCTTCTTGTCTCTCCTGTGTTCCCCTGTGTATTCGGTGACCCCCATATCACCCATGCCTCCTGTCTCTTCTTGTCTCTCCTG
>NC_092861.1:150782672-150807407 GCF_032062135.1 Pyxicephalus adspersus | reverse complement strand
AAAAAAAAAAAAATGTGCTGATCTTGTGCATGCGCAGTGAGATCACAATGTTTTTTTTACATAACCTGAGCTCACGCCTGGGTCGGGAGACGTAGCATGAAGAACCCGGATGAAGAGACGAAGATAACGGCGCCTGGAGCACCGGCTCCAGGATGGATGCCAGGGCGACGCGGGACCCTATGCAGGACACCCCTGGATGGATTGGACTGCCCTGCGGGATTGTAAGTGTAATTTTTTTGGCAGTTTTCAGTTTAGTTCCTCTTTAATGTCTTGAATAGCGCAGACCTAACTCCAGTTGAAACCCTGTGGCAAAGCTCGAATATTGCTGAATACGAACTATAAGTTAAAGAAATAGGACAAAAATGCAGGGCAAATCTTACATGTAACCAATTTTGAGAATCGGAATTGCGAGAGCCAACTCTTTCCCACTGTCACAAACAACAGTGGGTTGTCTTGGCTTTCCCAATTCCCGCTATAGATTGTAATTTCAGTCCATGCACTGCAACATCAGCACACACCTGGTGCCCAACAAATATAAATACTAACCAATGGCTAGACCCTATATAGAAGTCTATATAGGGTCATACTACCTAGTAGGGGGTGGGGGGATCCTCTAGTAAAATTGTCAGTGCTGGTTCAACTGTAAAAAATTATCATTGCTGTTTGGATTCGGGACAGCAATGGCCTATGTAATGTATGCTAGAACAGATAATTGTAGTCTCCATCCTAAGCTTACATAATAAGGCGGCACATAGGAGCATTGTCACAATCTTTCAAGGAAGAATAACCAGGTTTCATTTTATTAAAAAGATGCAGATTTATTAAGATTAAATATATATTTTAAATATCTTTAACCATGTTAAATTTATTTTGTATTTTTTATGAGATTTTAGCATTTGGGTTTACATCTACATAAAACCTCAAGAGAACATGTTTCAATAATTTATACACCTGTAATATGTTTCCTTTTGTTCATAGCTTATGCGCATAATAAAGCTTTCGGCTGTTATTTGTTTTATTCGTTTCAGGCGGAGTTGCCTAAATTATTTTTATTGTATTGTTTTTCTTTATCCTTATTGAATTTCACGTTTATAGCCTTTTATTTTATTCCTCCAACTCTCCTTTGTTGCCACTTTAATTAAAAAGCTTAACTAAACAATCCTCTCGGAGCGATGGCTCGCCATTAACACGCCCATTAAAATCCAAGGGATCTAAGTAATAGCTAACAGGATCTCGGCCCTATCTCCTTCGTCATTGAGAACTTGCTAAAGACTTGATGCTAAATGTTCCTCCTCTCGCCGGGGTGTCGGAACACAAATGAACTGTATCGTGTGGTGTGATGGGGAATTGATTTCAAGTTAATATGTGTTTCGGATTTCTGTTCAAACGGCTGTAAGTGGATTTTCCTAGTGAAGATTGATGGCAAAACCAGCGTCGGTAACTATTGGCATTTAACTGATGGTCATTGAGGTCTCGGCTCTGCAGTCCATTGAATAGTCCTTTGTTTCACTTGTACACAGTTAGCAATGCTGGGTTGGTTTCTGCACTTAATTTTAAAGAATCATTGAGTCGGCTTCCCAACACGAGAGCAATGCAAACCTCACTGCTGAGAAGTGAAAGACATTGGCTAAAACAAATAAACCATATCTTAGGGCAAAGTTTAAATCCACCATCTACCGACTCTAAATTACTCACTTAAAGCCAAGGTCAAGGTTATGCAAGGTCTGTCTATGAAATAAGGAAACTGTTTCTATCTCCTAAGCAAAGCACTGGGAACTGATTAAGTTGGAGTTCAGGTCTGGACTCTGTGGTGACCAATCCATGTGTGACAATGATGTCTCATGCTTGAATGACTTTTTCACAATTTAAGCCTGATGAATCCTGGTATTGTCATCTTGTAGAATACCATAGCAACGAAAAAATAATTTTATGGAAAAACCTGGTCAATCCTTTTATTTAGAGAATCATTTTTTTGGGAAAGTAATGTGTCTAAACCCAGACCTGACCAACTGAAGCAACCCCAGACCATAGTACTGGTGCACAGGCACCCCAGATCATAATTCTGCCCCCACAGACACCCCAGAGCATTTACTGACCCCTAACAAAGACTCTAGATTTTAACACAGACCCTACAGGCACCCCAGATCATAATATTCCCCCACAGGCACCCCAGGTCATAACACTATCCGCCAAAAATAGCACCCTTTATCGTAATGCTGCCCCAAAGGCACCATAGATCATAACACTATCCCCACTAGCAGCCCAGATCAGCACAGATCATAACAAAGCTACCCACAGGCAGTCCAGATCATAAGATCATAACATCCTAACCCTTTTAGCCAAGCTCCAGGTAACCTGCTAATTACACAGGTGAAATGCATACTGTCACACGTACCTGTTCCCCACTAAAGCACAGACATCTCCCCCCAAGTGCATGCGGGCAGTTCTGATGCTGGGCGTGCCTCTGTTTCCAAGCTTAATCAACTCTCTCTATGCCGCTGGCCAATCAGAAAATAGCCTGTTAACCAGCCATGGCTATTTAGCTGGCTCTCAGACTCCATTTTGTGTTCGTGCACCAAGTCATGTTTCCTTTGTGTCTCCATTGTGCTGAGCCCTTAGTTCTGTGATCTAGTTGCTGAACACCTGCTGCTTAATCCAGTGTTTCCTGTGTCCAGCTCCTGTGTTAACCCCTTGTTGTCCAATCTGTTGGTTCCCAGCCAACTTCCCTGTGCTGTTCCAGTGTTCCTGTCTCTCTGTGGATATCCCTGCTTCCCCTGTGCCTCCTGCTGTTTTCAGGGTCTCCTGTGTTCCCTGTGCCCGCAGTGGCCCCTGTCTCATTGCCGTCTGGCTCCTGGATCCCTGGCTATTGACCCCTGGCGTGTGACCTGACCTCTCTTGCTTGCTGCCTGTCTTGACCCCGGCTTTCCTCAACTATCCTCCTGCCTGGGGATTTGGAACCATGCTTGACCACCTTGGTGTGCCCATAGACCACAACCTGGCAGTAACCAGCAGCGCAACATCTTCACCATCAGAGGCTCTGGAGAAAACCTGGTTACGGCTTAGACTCCGCGCCTTGGCCCTTCTCAGGGCTCACACCACCTCCATACGCCCCCTAGTGGTCCTGTCTCTCCGAGCCTGACACATACACAGGAGATTGTTTATCTGGACTGGTATTTCATTCATTTAGCTTTAAGATTTACACAGCTCTGTCACACAGAAGAACCTTGTCTGGCATGGGTGGGGACTTGAATTTCCTCTGCTGTGGTTGTCATAAAACTAAAGGCAAAGCTTTATTCGTTAGGTTTTGGATAATAGTGAAAGATTACAAGCACTGACAGTTTTTTCTAGGTCTGTGTCCTCATTGGGTGGTGCACCTTCACTTATTTACTTGATAACTGGGAATGAAAGGGGGGATAGGTTCAAAAGTTTTACTTGAATAGGTCCCTGTGCTGCTTCTCTCTCCTCCAATCTGATGTTCGCTGTATATTGTTCGTACATTGTTTGCATAAAAAAAATATTGGTGTGTTACCTAATACAGAGCTGTATTGTTTGGTGTCTTTTATCTTCCTGAAATTCAGCTTCAACGTTTAGGGAACTAGGTATTTTACATAAAAAAATGTAGGTCTTTTAAGTGTATTCTGAAATTTAATGTGTTTAAAAAAATTAAAAGCAAAACAATGTATTCCAACAAAGAGTTCGTTTCTACTAATTGATTAAAATCTATATCTTGAGTTGAGCTCTTAGTGATTAATCTCTTCAATTGAACTAAATGCAATAAAAACAATTAATCATGATTTTTCCTATTTTAAGCACTTTCCTTGGTGTGTGTGCGCAACGTTGTAATCAGCTGAGATTAATTCCATGTCTGTTACTTTGAAGAATGTCCTATGGGAGCCCACTGCCAAAGAATCACCGATCAATGCTCCCGCCCTTCTATTTGTAGCTTTACCATCAATATAACCCCCCTGTGAGATTATACTTCGGAGACAAATCTCTCAATATCCAAACAATCTCTGCAGCACAAATGAGAGTTTTCTTTTTTTTATCTAGAAGATTCTCAAAGTATAAGAAAAAAACCTATTCAGCTCTACTCAAGGACACCCCACAAGGACATGTTAGTATGATCTTTCCCTTACTGTTCCAGGTGTTCCACTGAGAGTGTCAAGTCTTTCAATGATTGTGTGTGGTCTTCATTAGAATTGGTCAAATATCTCACTTCAATTTGACAGCTATTTGATCGAATAGTGAGATATTGTTCTGGTGATCGAATGCCTAATTTGAACACTATTGAAGTCAATTGTGGGAGCATTTGGGTAATTTTTAGGGACTATTAGGGCTGCAAGAGCAATCAGGTTGCTCTTACAGCCCTTTACTACTAGTCTGTGTTCTTGGGATGGAGTTTCTCTATCAAAGAACACAGGGAGTCCTGTGTTCTTGGATACAGAAACTCTATCCAGGAACACATACTACAGGGCTGCAAGGGCGATCCTGATTGCTGTTGCCGCACTGTACTAGTACTATGTGTTCTTGAATAGAGTTTCTCTATCCAAGAACACAGGGCACTAGATGTGATGAATGGGGAAACTTGTCCCCATTCAACATCTAGGGCCCGGGGATCGCCTGTGGTCACAGCTGTGGCTGCAAAGTTCCCTCGGACAAGTGACCATGGGAACTGAATTGCAGATGAACTTTGCAGTTAATTAAGTTAAGTTAATTAACCTGTAATGCAATCATTGATGAGCTCAGTGTGCAATCCTTGGGGCGCTAGGTTAATTAATCCTTGGGGCGCTAGGATAACCTGTAGTGCCCCAGGGATCGCACACTCTTCTTAATGATTGCAGCCACGGCTGCAATCGTTGAGAAGATGCCCCACACTGGAGGTATCACTTAATTTGTAACACACTTTCCAGCACAGTAATATGATACATTTGTTACATTTTTTATCACGTGTATAAAAGAAAAATGCAACAAATGTATCATAATATTCCTGTGGTGGAAAGTGTTTCGGGTTGGGTCTATCCGAATTCGAACAGCCATTTTCGGGTCGAATATAAGGACAACATGGATTCGAACACCAACACTAGTCTTCGCCCAAAACTTCCAGGTCATCTTCTGAGGATTCCAGGTTCTCTCCTGGATGTGTAAGGTTGTCCAATAAGTGTGTTAGATCTTTTCTTGAGTGTGCCAGATCTTTTAATAAGTGTTTCAAATCTTTCAGTAAATACACCAAGTCTGCTAATGATGGGGTAAGATCTTCGCTTGAGTGTGCCAGGTCTTTGCCTGAGTTTTCCAGGTCTTCTCCAGAGTTTTCTAAGTCCTCTGCTGGGTGTTTCAAGTCTTTTCCTGAGAAATTTAGTTGTTCTGTTTAGTGTTCTAGGTGTTCCACTGAGTGAGCCAGGTCTTCTGCTGAGTGTTCAAAGTGTTTCAATGAATTCTCCATGTCTTCTAATGAGTGTACCAGGTTCTCTACCTTGAGCCTGCCAGGTCTTCCAATAAGTGTTCCAAGTGATTCAATAAATGCACTAAGTCTGCTACTGATAGGGCCAGGACTTCCCCTGAGTGTTCCAGGTCTTCACCTGAGTGTGTCAGGTCCTCTCCAAGGTAATACAGTTCTTCTGCTGGATGTTGATAATTTCAATTGCTCTATTTATTATTCTAGGTATTCCACTGAGTGTGCCAGGTCTTTTTCTCCAAGTGTTCCAAGTGTTTTTATAAATGCACCAAGTCTCCAAATGATGGTTCCTGGTCTTCTCCAGGGTATTACAGATTTTCCCCTGGGTATCTAATGTGTTCTTCTGAGTGTTCTAGGTCATCTCCTGAGAGTGTCATGTATTCTAGGTGTTTTACTGAGTGTGCCAGGTCTTCTACTGAATGTTCTCAGTGTTTCAATAAATGCACCAAGTCTGTAAATGATGGTGTCAGGACTTTTCCAGGGTATTACAGGTCTTCTCCTGAGAATGTTAGGTGTTCTACTTAGTTCTTACCATCACACTGAGTGTGCCAGGTCTTCTACTGAGTGTGCCAGGTGTTCCACAGAATGTACACGTCTTCTAATAAGTATACCTGGTTCTCTCCCAGGTGTGTCAGGTCTTCCAATAAGTGTGTTAGGTTTTCTCTTGAATGTCCCAGGTCTTCTCGAAACCCTGAAGGTCTTCTCCAGAGTAAAACAGGTCTTTTGGTGAGTGTACTATGTTCTGTTATAAACAGGTCTGGTCTTCCTCTGTGTGCCAGGTATTCCACTGCATGTACTAGGTGTAAGGAACTTACCTTTCCAGCAAGCCCGCAGCGTCTCTGGGGATAGCAGCCACAGAGGGAGACGCAGCTGCAGCAGGCAGCATGGCTGAGGCTGCTGCCTTGCTCGCAGCGTGTCTCTCCCTGCAGGCTGAGGGATCCGTTCTAGCCGAACTAGTGTTCGGCCAGGCGGCATTCCCAGCATCCCTATGGACGTGATTACAGAAAGTCCTGTTCTCGGCACTCCTGTGGATGTGCAAAGTAGGGCACGTCCCAGGGGTGCTGTGGGAAGAGGTGTGCGCTCTACCAAGCGTGCCTCTTGTACCCCCCAGGGGCGAGGCAGTTGGCTGCCTCGCCACGGGGTGGGACATAGTTAGTTTGAATTCCCTGCGGCCAATTGTCCTGAACACCATTGCCCACTAAAAGTGTCTGTGTGTACAGTGTGCTTGGGTACATTCCCTGTGTTGGTTCATAATAACCTGTTGTGTCGTTACCAATAGCAACCCGGTCTGATACCTGATTTTGCATGAACCCCGCCTGCCTTGACCTCGAATTGTTGCGGACCTGCCTTTCCTTACCTTTCTGTACCACGCTTATCAGACTGATCATCTGTGATTAACCATTGCCTTGTTTTATGACAACAAATATAGCTTGACAAAAGGATTCTTGAAGTTGGTTGTGGTTTGTGTCCCCAGGCTCATTACACTAGGTCTTTTCCTCACTGTGCCTATTCTTTTTAGAGTGCTAGATCTTCTAACCTTTCCAGATGTTCTATCATGTGCCACATCCCTTTGCAGTAATTGTTGCCATTATCCCAAGTGTGAATAATTTATCTGTTTTTGTTTCCTCATACACAACTGGTCAAACCATGTCTTTTTGAATCTAGCTTTGTGCACAGGGGCATAATTATGAAGTCTAAATGTCTTTTGTAGCTTTACATACATCCTTTACTTGAAACCCTTTATTTTTGTTCTTACTATGGTCTGATTCACTTACATTAAACTAGAAATAATGTCACATATCCTATAGTCAAAAATGATTGTAGTGGCAAAACTTTTATCCTGCCTGTTTGATCCTTAACACAGGCTGTGATGTAAACTTCAATTCAGGAGATATAAGAGTTATACTGCTTTGAATATATCATAGTTTGATGTGGTACATCCTAATGTTCTTCCACATTGGGTGTGTTGGGTAATACAAGGTCACAAAGTCAATCCATACCACGTGATCTACAGGGAAATGCTAACAGCAATATACTTTATTCAAACAAATAGTAAAAATGTCAATCCCCTACTGTACTATTGAACTTTCAGGTGAGAAAACTTCTTTTCTGCTGAGAAAAACCACTAGAGGAAGCAATAAATGGAGGTTATGGAATAGTCACTGAAGAATTCTGAATAATTTATAACTGCGCTAAGCTTAAGGACGAACCTTGGAAAATTAAGGTTTGCCTACTTAATTTTAAATAAACCATCAGACGTGTTAAATGAAGAGAAAGCAAAACTCTACAGAGGTTCATTAGGTTCCTATTACAAGTTGTTCTTATTATATTTACCAAGATATGTGCACATATGTGTTGATTTCCTGATTGTCCATGTCTTTCTCAGACAAATCGCGTGGCACCATTGACAAAAGCTGCAACTGAAACCCAGGTTGACTTATTTTACATTAAGGATATTATTTAATATGTCAATGTGGAGTGAATTAAAAGAATCACTTACCCCCACCCCTTCCCAGTAATAAATACTCACCTTTCCTAATTATTGAGATGTTTAACCGCCAGGACCAGCAGATGTTCCAAACCACCTTGTCCGGGCTTACCCAGGGCTTTGACCTTATTTTGCAGCCCCTAGGTGACAGTGCTAGGCCATTCATGAGGCACCCAATGCTGATGGGGGTAATTCATCATATTTTACCCATGTATAGAGATGCCAACAGTCAAACTGAGGGGGAGTGAAGAAAGGTTCGTATATGCAGTGGAAAAGTGGAAATAATATTTTTTAATACAATTGTATTCTAATTTTTTATTGCAATACGTTTAGATTTGGTTTGGATTTGAAAAGGAAAGGATACACAAACAAAGGTTAATAGAGTTAGTGGAGTTACCTAAATGGTTACATTTAAGAGTAGCAAGGTTGTTATAAATATTGCACCACTACAGCAGGTCAATTGAGGAATAAAACAATAATATGTTTGAGAAATAAAGAAAATACAAAAGGAGAATGCAATCAAAGCATTAGTGTTAAGAAGATTAACTACATTAGTCATAGATATAAAGCAAGGAGTCAAGGTTTTAAACATACGGGTATATGACAGAGCTGAACATTTTGCTGTAGAAACTGAGAATGGGCAGAATTATAGAGGGGGAATAGTAGCTATACATTGTGTCTGTTAGGGGAGGAGATGGAGGGGAATAAAGATAAAAAGGGAGCACAAGTTGCTACTCAAGAGCCCCAGAGGGGAGAAAAGGGTAAGGGTGGGGGGTTCAATGCTACAAAAATTTCCTTAATTTATAGGGTGGTTCTAACAAAACAAGATAAATGTTGTCAATCCTAGGAGCTCAATGAGTTCACTGAGTAGAGTTGTATAGTTCAGTGCTTTTCAGAGCTTCTAAGTTCCATACTTTGTATAATGTTTATTTTGAAAAGCCACTCGGAGGAGGAGGGGTTGTTTGCTTTCACATGGCAGGGATGCAGGTATGAGCCATGTTGACCTTATGTATGAATAAATGTTCATATGAATTCAGATGGTGAAGAAGAACAAAATTTGAAAATTTAGAGACTGGATGGTAAACATTTGAATATTGGCTTGCACGTGATCCTAAAAGTTGATGCGCCTAAGACATAACCAAAGTACATGCAGTATGCCAAATGGGGAGAGTCAAAAATGCCAAAAGGTATCGGGGACAGGAGAAAAAAAATAGAATGGTGGGTCAAAGGAGTTAAATACCAATAGGTCAGGATTTTGTATCCATATTCCTGGTATTTGAGCTTGAAAAAAAGTGAAAGATAAGGTGTGCAGTTGCTTCCTGACTTTATTATCAAAGTGGACTTTACAGGAATTTCTTCCTAGTGGTCAAAAAAAAGAAAAGGCTACATCAGAATAATTTGAAGAAGTAATGTCTGACTGTACACAACTGCAAACATTCATTCTTGAAATGTGTGAAGGGATGGGAGAATAGACTTGTTGGGGAATTGATGGCACAAAATATGATTTTTGTTGGATGGGGTGAGTATCTAAAGGAGGTAGGTTTGGATTGATGAGGTTTGGATTAATCGTTTGGATTGATGAGCAGCTTGTAAAATCCAGTTAGCATTTTTAATAAATTGCAGATGTTAAATGGATAAAACCTATGTTTTTAATACTTTAAAATGGGGTTCATTGCTTTGAAATGCCACTAAGTATGAACTAGTAATGGGCAAATTACCCCCAGATTGATTAACCATTTAATCAGAAATCTTCAGTTTGAAAGTTGGTAAACCCCAACTTGATGATGACTCCAACTAATATGTATGGGGAGGGAGGGGGGCCTTTTGTTTGACATTTTTGGGCTAATAGGCAAACTTCTGTCAGGCATTGGAAAGCTAGGCACTGCCATGGACCCTAGGTTTCCTCCAGAGGTTGCTGGGGTTTTCTTGAGCAATAAGCAATTTGTTACTCTCAGATTAGTTTAACTGACACCAATGGTCTTTTTGGCTATCTGTAATGGCGACATTCTTCCCACTGGCCAGCAACGTTAGAGGCATTCTTTCTACTGACTACCACACTAATGTACTGAGAGCTGTAAATAGTAATTATAGAAGGGGTTCCCTGAAGGTCTGAAAGTTATTTGAAGTTTGAAAATTTTGAGAAACAGTGGACTAGAAGGTCTTTCGTGTGACTTTAATTGCAGTATTAAAAATTCACAAATCCTTTAAATATCATGCTATAATGCTATTTGTTGTGTTATGGTCATGTACAGTCTCAGTGACACAAGGTACAGGAGTACCTTGACCATGCATTAGCTGATGGGGCTGCCTGCATATAACATCAGCCTTTGCAATGACACCTGATACTGGACCAAAAGAAGGTAAATGTCGGTATTTCTACATAAACACATCACACAAAGGGCATTTCTGCAACAATTCCCCATTAATGCCCAACCCCCCCTTTTGGTGCAAAGTTCTTCAGAATTGGGTTACTTACCCAAATGGGCCACTCAGTACAGATTGGAAAAGAGGATGAGACCAACAGGACACAGACATCTGAAAACAAAAATAATATCCAGCATTCCCTTCTCTATTGAAAAAAAATATATATTTGCCAACAAACAAAGTTCAACTTTTTGTTGTTGTCTGTGTTCCTGATCCTCCCTTGTTCCCTATCCTGATGAGAATTATATGTAAAGCTTTTGGAAATTTTTTTTGCTAATTTGTTAGTTTTTTTTTTTTTTTTTTACCCCATCACATTTTGTTTGATGCTATATTAAACTGAACGACTGTTGTCCACATGCAACCTTGGCATTTATTGATCTACACAGAAAAGAGTCATTTGCTTTATGCTGCTTGAATGTTGCATATAGCTCGGCTCCACTGCGGCTATTGTTTTATTCTCCGGGTGGTAATTTGATCTGGAGGATCATAGGGGCGACAAATCCCTTACAGTACACACGCCATGGCAACTATTGATTTTACTTAGCAGAGCAGCGATATACAGCCATGACAGGAAATCAGAAAAACATGCTTTAAACGGAGTACCTAAACGGAACAAATGGTGACCTATTAGAAAAGCAGAAGATGAGAGGATGATGGAGATGCAAAGGGCCAGTCCATTCTCAAGTAATTCTTAGGTACAAAGGGAGCATGGAGGGTTTAGATTTTCCTTGGCATAATTCACAGCTCTGATCCTCCTTTTGAGTTTTGGATGTTCCCACCAACCTTACTGTGTTCTAGATTCATCTGTTACATTCTTCATACTAATAAAACATAAAGGGATGGTGATAGCCTATATACCATATGCCAAAAAATGTAGGACACCAGATCAAACCTACCTATATAGGCAAACGTATGTGGTCAACTCTCCAAATGATTAACTTTAATGTTTCTAGAAAAATAAAGTATACAATATATCTTAGACAATTGTATTCTTCCAGCCTTGTGCTCATAGTTGGGTGAAGATACTTTTTCTGATCCCCCATGACTAGGCTCCAATGACATGGTGGGACCAGTTTGGTGTTGAGGAACTGGAGTTTCCTACACAGAACCTTAACCCTACTGAATAGCATTGAAATGAATTGCAATGGTGAGCCAGGTCTTCTAATCCAACATCAGCACCTGACCACACAAATGGACACAGACTTACTACAAAATCTTCCCAAAGGAGTGGACACTGAAATAGCTACAAAGGGAGGCCAAATCTATTTTAATATACTTGGTTTAGGAATGGGATGTATATACAATAGGTGTCTGTCAACTTTTAGCCAAATGTTGTTGGTATAGGACACAGCTCAAATTTGTACATTTGCAAATTGTACAATATAATTTGTGATTTTACTGTAATTTTTCCAGTGTATGCAGCTGAATTTGCAATGGTACCAGCCTTTTGCAATTCTTATAAATTGAATTGCATTGTGAAAGGAACAAGCTGTTGTGAGGTGCTGGTCCAGCTCCAGTGCTCACCAGGCACCATTCCCCCAATTTCATTCTGCTTTCTTCACCTATAATGAACCCCCTGCTCAGCCTTGGGAGTGTTGTGTCATCAGTTGCGTCGTCCCAACACACGTTTGCCCCCAGGACTTCTGTGCACAAAGGGTAGTGTGTAGGGAAGACTAACAGAAGACCAGGACCCCAAAGACAGAAAACACAATGGAAGTCAGACAGTCCAGGGCCAGTTTCCAAGTATTACACAGATCCACATTACAGGAGAATTCAGCAGAGGCAAGTCTAGAAACAGAGCCAATGGTCATACACCAGAATCAGTCTGCTAATCAAGGAATCTAACGGTTAAAGCAAGCAAAGTCACAGTCACAAACAAGGATTGGTTCAGACAAACAATCTCGGGTCCAGAAAACAGACAGAGTCAGCAACAGAGACTTGCTACAAGCTACTGGAAGGCCAATCCTGCCTAAATACACATGCCTTCGACAAACATTTTTCTAGTTAGGCCTCATGACCATGATGACTGTTTGCCATGCTAATCACATGACCAGAAACCAATCACGTGGCTACCTGATCACTAGGTAAAATAAGCAGCTGTCAATGGCAATAGGTGTGCACTGGTATATCTATACTCTAGCATACAATTTCTTTAGACAATCTACTGTGCATGGGAAAAAAAAAACAAAACTAAACCAAGCCAACTCACCTGTCACTGTTCCACCACTAGGCATCATCTTCCTTCTCTTCTTTCTCTTCCTGATGATCTTTGGGCATGTTGATTGGTTGATGCCATCCATGGAAGGGAAGGGAACCAGGGAATGCCGAGTTTTCCTGATTCCTGTTAAAGCTGATACTGCTCATGTGCAGCTCATCTTTTTGCCAGAAACCCAGAATGATCAGACAGGTAACTTGCATTATTGCAGAAGGGACCTTACCTGTCCCTTTCTGTAATAATGACTTCTCAGATCGTGCAAACGTAAAATCGAATTTTAGATAAAATTGTGGCTAAAGCAAGGATTCCACCTTTAAGCAATTTCCCATAATGGTTTTGTGGTTTGGAAATGGCCAAAAATCTATAGCTAGAACTTCTTGGCACTGTCACCTTGCCAGTGAGATAAAAGAAACTGATGGGGGTTTCCATTCACCGGAGCCTATTCAGAGGTAAAATAATAGTTTTGGGTGGACTTGATCTTTAATATATGCAGTTAATGGAGAAATACACTTTTCATGATAGATAAAAAAGAACAATTTTTTTTACAGAAGAGCACTTTTACGTTGATGTGTAAGGCTGCTCGCCCTGCAGAGAACTATAAAAATTCTTTTAGGAACATGAAATCATAGCTCTGCAAGACGCGGTCCGATTTTAGTGTTCTGAACAATATATTCAGGATATTCACAACAAGACATGGAAGGAGCGTTTAGGAGGTAGTTTAAGGCAATTTGCTAATGATTTTCTTCCAGCTGTAAAATTGTGTTTGAAATTATCTCTGTCTTGCAAGAAAGTAAAGAGAGTAACACTTTATAAAGCTCCAGTAAGCAAAGGGCATATACCATCAGAATTGTAACCTTGAAGTTTATATGCAAAAAGTTGTAGATTGTTTTTTACTTGAGATGTAAATCCAACAGGAATGTAAAAGGAAAGGAGCCTTCTTTTCTTTGACCACTCCGTGCTTTATTGATGGGTGGGAGGCTTTCATTTGGACCAACTTTGGTTTCATTGTTGTTGTATAGATCAAAAAACAACAAAGACAGATATTTAAGCACGAACGGTGTATTAAACATACATTAACAATGTTTATAATAGGATTTGTCAATTAAGAAAATGCCACTGTACACAACTAGTGGTCGGGTATAATCATTGAAGTCATATGATTACTTAATACAATACACAGTAATCAAAAGTTGGTTTGAACCACCTTATTATCCTTGGGGTTCAACCACAGACAAAGCAATTTTTTCAATAGACATATAACAACTTATAAACTTATATATTGTTTACCATATACAGTGTTTGATCATCAAAGCATGTTGTTGGATATAATCGACGCGTTTCGCCAGATACGCCTTCTTCAGGAGTATTGTTGACAGCATGCGTAGATTATTTGCGTAAATTGTATCTAGACCAATAGATAATGTTTAAATTAGAATTTATAATGACTCATACAAATATTATATTGTAGATATACACACATGCTTTGAAGATCAAACTCTGTATGTGGTCAACAATATACAAGTTGTTAAGTTGTTATATGTCTAGTGAAAAAATTGCTTTGTCTGTGGTTGAACCCCAATGGTAATAAGGTGGTTCAAACCAACTTTTGATTACTGTGTATTGTGTTAAGTAATCATATGACTTCAATGATTATACCCGACCACTTATTGTCTTATTTACAGTAACTTTGATATATTACCACCATCATCATATTTCCTTCATTGTTGTTGTACCTGAACTGTTCTAAGAACCACTTTTTACATTTTTTGGCAAAATCCAAGCATGTTTGGTAGTGCAAACCTGGAATCATTGTGGTGGAGTCACATCTTCAAGTGTCGTTGCTTTCAGTAGTTGACCCGAAGCAGTTAGAAATAACTAACAATGGTACAGTCCATTTACACATACTTATTACTTGTTTTAGTGCACGTATTTGTTTCATTACATTGGGCGGGTAAGTTAGCAGAGGTTAAACTCACTCTGCTTTCCCCTCTAAATAAAGCTTTGCTCCCATCTAACAGTAACTCCGCAGCTCTGATCCCCTTACTTCTGCCTATCAGGGACTCATCAAGTCAGCTCACCTCTTTCCTTTCAGCAATGGTCATCTGCTAATAGAAATGTGAAGCAGGTACACTGAGATCTGCATGGAGTCACTGCTGGTTGAGAGGGACAGGAAGAGCTGAGCTGTTGAGTTATTATTGGGAGGGAGAGCTGAGCTTTTATGTCATTGTGGGTTGGATGCATGTGGACTGAATCTGAGTCTCTGATAAAGGAAAGGGGTAAGAAGAAGCTGCTCGATAATATTGCTTTAGCTGGGACTTTAAAGAATGCATTGCTCCTCAATGCCTTCAGCTATAGATGTTAGTGATGACTTGTTGTGTAGGTAGTGTGGTGTTTGTTAGGAATATATAAATATATATATATTTAAATGGCCATAACCTGGTCCCGGGGTGATTTAAGGCCAATAAAAGAAAGAAAACTTGCTATTTTTCACAATAGCGATTTCCAAATAGTATTACCAGTCCACCGACGCTTCCTTGTTGCCTGGAATGGCTTTTAAATCCTCTATATTAGCTTTATGCTATTTTAAAGATGTATTGTTCTGACACAATGTACAGCATATTTTTATACATAGTTATTTTGAATAAAGTAAGGTTAGAAATGGATTATCTCCACTTGTATCACCAGTTCTTATCCCCATGACAACAAAAAAAAAATAACTTTGTTCAATATAAAAAAAATGTAACTGAGCAATATATAAATATTGGAAGCAAATAAACCCAACGAGTTGCTAAATAAAGTGGAACTTTGGTCTTTATTTAAGAAGTATGTGCTGCAGCATTTAATTATAAGTTGGTTTAAAGTTTTATCTTAGTTTGCTGGTATTCCTTAATACCTGCACATTCTGAAATCCACCTAATGCTATGGTGTGACAATACGGCTACATGGATTTTCAGTTTAGAGCAGAGTTGTTACTTTCTTGTAGTACAGACGTAGTCATCAGACACTGCCAATTCCTAAACTTGTAGCTTGTCAATTAACACGTTGGCACACCTAATCCCTCCCAATTCTCTGTGGATTGTAATCTGCAGTGTCTGGGAGTTGAAGCGTGCAAGACGCAAAGAAAGGAGGGCTCAGTCAGATGACAATGGTAATACAAAGCCAAATTGAATTTACAACTAAATCGGGGGTGCTCAACCTACGGCCCGCGGGCCACATCCAGCACTCTCAAGACAATGAACATTAGGGTACTGGCAATTACCTGTTCACTTTGGTGCCCCTTTAAGTTCACAAAACTTCAGGACTGCCTTTAGGGTGGTGGTGAGGTTGCGGTGCAGTTACCCCTTCCTCATGCCATGGAACCCTGGTTCGAGGAAGATGCTCAGTACTGCTCACTGCTGCCTGGTGTCAAAACTGCAGATGTTGTGGTGTTACGGACTGAGCAGATGGCGAGGTGCCTGTTACACAAAGCTGGCCACTTACCTTCTGTGAACCCCCATTTCTCATTAACAGTACAGAAAGAGAAATGTAGGATAAGTGGGGGATTTCTGTGGCTAATCAACCCCCCCCCCCCCCCCACACACACACACACACACTAAAATGTTATCACTTCTATCATAACATGGTGCCCTGTCACATATATGTCTGCTTATGTTCTGTGAACCCCAATTTCTCCTGGAAGGGGGGCAGAAGGTGTTTTAAATTGTGGGATAGGTGGGGGACTCTTGTGGCTAAATACCCCTTAAATGGTGTTGCTCTGGCGCCATCACAAGATAAGAAAATGTAAACCTATCATAGCATGCTATCCTGTCGCACATATCTGGCCACTTACCTTCTGTGAACCCTATTTTCTTAGGAACACTGTACTGATCAATGTACTAAACTATGAAGTACATAAAAAAGACAGTTTCAGCTAAATGATATGGTCCACCTATCCATCATCAGCAAAATGGAGACCTAGGATGACGAACAAGCTAGAGACTAGAGCTAGAGATTTTTAAGGAATTCATTCTAGGTTTGCTGGATCACCAAGTTTCTCATATGCTGGTGAATCTTTTCCAGTTTTCGAGAGCTTTAATAAATCAGGTTCACTATGTCTAAGGCCTTGTTGAATAAAGTAAACCCTAAAACATAACAGAGCATGCAATACATGGGCACTGTGAATTTCAATACACATAAGGCTGGCAACATTTGGCAGGATTTAAGTTCTGGGGTTGGCAATAAAAGTCCCAGCAGTGGTTCCAACATCCCTCTACTTTTTCCAAAGTTAGTTCAAATGCACTTTTGATATGCTAAAGTTTAATGAGAAAGATATATTATTAAATTATAGGTATAGAAGCCATCTTTTCACCAACAGGTAATTTATGTCAAACTGGCCAGACTTTGAATTCTCTTCCCAAGAAAGTGATGGTGACAACCAACAATTATATGGATGGCAAAGTGGGCACACAAACATTGGGGTCCAGTCATGCCTGTTGCTTTCCATCCTTTCTGTAAGATATATTTAGTTTTATATTATGACCCTTATGGCTTTAGGTTTCCCCAAGTGGAGTACAGAATATCATATGGGTTACAATATGGCTTGTATGCTTTTCCTACCTGAAAAGGTATCTTATTTTTGAATTAGTAGGATTCATCAGTGGAGATATTCAAGGAATTAATTTAATTTTCACTGATTCAATCAAGGAAGAATTTCCCCCCCACTGTGAGAATAAATTAACAGCAATTAGCATTGTTCAAGCATTATCAGATTTGGGATAGGTCAGCCAGAGCTGGAGGAGAATATAAGAATGGTGGTTAATGATATGCTAATCCAATGGCAAGTATCAGCCAGTATCAGTAATGGAAGCATCCAATGGCAAGTAAGAGAAGCAAAAATTAGAAAAAATGTTTTGTTGTATCTGTCCTATAGAAAAAACAAACAAACAAACTGTTGATCCTACCAAAAATATTTTGAGTTTGTAACCTCACTTAGGTGTTATCACTCTATCTCTATTGTCTTCTGTGAACTACAAAACAGCTGAAGCTGCTCCCCTACAATTTGGATATGAAGAAGTGCTTTGCACTCCTAACATACTTCCCGTCCTACTGCTACTGCATAGATAAAGTCATTGAATGTGGTCAACCCCTATTTAATGTACAGCGCTGGATAATATGTTTATTAATATTTAATAATAATAACCTACAACAGGAATATCTAGTAGAAGTTAGCCATATTAAACTGGACTTTGTAAAATTGAAGACATTTTGTAGCTTGTCCAAGCCACTTCTTCAGCTTTGATGAGTCTTAGAATATTACTCCAGTATTTATATACACACTGGTAAGGTATTCTCCTAAAACAAATTGGAGCTGAAGAAGTAGCAAACATCTACAAGAACATTACAAGAACAGATCCAGCTGAGTGGGACTAATTACTGCTAGATATACCATGACTTGGATAAATGAGAACCTTCACAGACACTGTTGGGAAATAAATATTCTACTGGTGAGATCACAAGATGACAAACATGTCTACCAAACGTAAGAACTGGTAGTCTGCAATATATGGCATATTTGTTCTTGAGTCTAAAAATATTTTAGTTCAGAAATGTAAAATTAGGCATTTGAAAGGGTACAATGATGGGAAATACATTATGAAAAAGAATCAGTTTAAAAAGCAGGCAACTTGGGCATGAGTTAAGGCGAACACCCTAAAATATTAGACTTGACTTGGTACTGTAAGAACGGAACACTACTGCTGTTGGTCAGATCTTTACCTACCACAACAAGCAGCCACTTCCATTGCATACGTCAAACGTTTTATATCTAATGGCTGACAGCCCATTGCCAAGATCAATTGGTGGTGGTTTCCTACTGGCTGGTGGTTGCCAGTGATGGCCATGCTTCAGCTCAAACTGAGCATTTGCTTCTGTTACACCAAATGCCCCTCAAGCTGAGCAAAGGCATGTTAGAGAAAAACTTTGAGGGACAAAACTAAGGATAATGGGACTTCAATTATTGATGACATAATGGAAATTGATTTAGGAAGAATTTTTTGGGAATAATAGTGCTTTCTCTGTGTATTAGCAGAACACAAGAGGAAGTGACCAAAAAAAACCCCTAAAAATTGAATTTATTAAAATCACTGGATTAACAAAGAGTTTAGTATTCTCTATATTCTGCATAAACCTATTTTATAAGTGAAGTTTATCACTTGTATACCATGTGTATCAACCTGTACTGTCAAATACGTTTTCTTGTTTACTTGTAATATTGTATTACAATTTTAATGGTTGTCCTTAATAAAAGTATAATAAGAAAAATGACAATTTAGGCCAATCAACGGCACACACTGTTACTATTGCAAAAGATAGTTTGGTAATATTTTGAGGCTGATCGACTTAAGGGCTTGAAAAGCTGCCATTAAGAAAAAGTGAAACCATAAACTTCAATAATACAATAATGTGAAAACTAATTCCTGTCTTCTTCAAAAACCCAATCCTGTGCAGATGCTTTTTACACAATTGGATAATAGAATATAATAGTGTTGGTCAAATATCTCACTATTCGATTCGACGGCTATTCAATTGAATAGGCCGATAATATTCGGACGATCAAACGTCGAATTCGAACACCATTAAAGTCAATAGGGGGAAAATTCGGGTTATTTTTCGTGACTGTGTAGAGCTTCTACAGGTTCCAAATACATTTAAAAAGACATGTTAAGACTTCTACAGCTCCTCACAACACTGTACAAGGCAAGAAAAAAATCAGGAAGGCGTACTGAACTCATATGACCTCATTCTCCATTGAGAGGTCATATGAGTTCAGTAAGCCTTCCTGATATCATCATATGAGTTCAGTACGCTTGCGGTCACAGCTGATTGGAGGCATGTGCAGGTTTCCACGGTCCAGGTACTTATTGATAAGTACAGCCCAGGGACCGTGGGAACCTCATTTCAGGTGAGTTACTGTGACAAAAGATAAGTAATAGGTAAGTACACACAAATCACATATATTTATTAAAGAATAAATTTCACATTAAAGTCTGGACTCAATATTTGCACTTAAATTTTAACCATTCAGGGAACCAGTAAGGGGTATTATGTACTTATTCTCCATGGTTGGACATCTGGGACTCACCTTGTTAAAGGGGGCTTCCTGATTCCAGAATTCAGAGCACCGAATTCACGCCGTCCAAACCCGTGTTTTTCGGTTCAGGTCTATCCGAATTTGAACGGCCATATTCGGGTCGAATATAAGGACAATTCGAATTTGAACACCAACACTGGAACTAATAAGCTTTACTAACACAAAATATGACTAATTATTTTTTTGCCTGTCTGTCAAACAAGGTTGCAGTTGCCCATCGTGTTGTTTTCTCTACACCAAACCAAAGACTCGTGTAAATTTGGCTTGACACAAATTTGAAATTTCCAGTCCAATATAAAGTTGCTCTTTGGACATGTTATTCCAGGACTGATAAACCTAAATCTGGGTCCTTGTGATGGACCTTAAAGTTTTTTAAACGCATGACTCCTTCTTGGATCCCTCCAACCTGCTCTATTGATTTCACCCACATAGAGTTGTGTTAGCAGAGAAAAAAGCTTTCTACCCTTCTCGTCAGCGTCTGCCAGTACACCACCAAGAATGTAATATAAAAGTAAGTGAATCTTGGATACGCTGCCAGTGCAGTTTAATTGTAATTATTTTTCCTATAGTTGAAATTTTGACCCAAAACTGTGTGAATTAAATGTAACCAATTGGAAACATTTCTCTTCTTGAAAAGTTATGACACATGCAGTAACATGTATTAGAAGGGAACAAGGAGTACACAGCATCTAATGACATAAAAATAAATTTAAATTATTTTTAGACATCCAGTTTGACCCAATCGATCTATAGGTCATACAATGACAGTTCAATGAGCAATCCTATGTGCACTTTATAAATCAATAACTAAAAATAAAAATAAACAAATTCATGGAATGCATGACAGTTACATCTTGACCAAGCCAGTTGATTTAAGGAAGCTATAAGAAAAAAGAATTTCATAGATCAAATAATGAGTATATTGATATTAGCAGCTGAAGTTGCATGTTTTTTAAAGTCAAGCTTGGTTATAAACTGCCAATTAGATCTTAATTTTAATTGCTGGACTTCCAATTGGTCTTCTTTCAATGTTTCCATTGGTCCTCTATGGACCTTGGCTTGCGTCACAATATCCTCCAATCTAATGTTTTGGGCACCTTAAGCTTTAACTTTCCAATTCCAATTTTTCTAATTTCTCTAATAATCCATTTACAATTTCGTTGGTCTTCCCTGGGCTTTCAGTCCCGGTGGTAATTGTTTTCAATTTCATTTGCTTTCAGTCTCCGTTGTATTATTCTTTTTGGTAACCTGTTTTCATGGCTGGACTTTAATGACCAATGGAGATGACCAGGAGGTGGGAGAGGTCTTGGCCAAGCTAGATGTTAACAGAAAGGGACTGATTTTTTAAGGTACGCCAAGACTGGAGAAGATATACCCATAGGTCATCCTAGAATGAATCTGATCCAGGATTGAAAACACTTTTCAACTATTTTTAAATACATTTTATGAAATCCATTTCAACTTTGCTGGTTGGTTCACCTATGATAGTCTTCTCCAGTCTTTGCCATATGATTCCTAATGAAAGTTACCTATCTATGAAAGTTAATCTATATTCTATGGAAAGAGTTTGTGGACACCTATCCTTCACACCTATGTGACCTTGTTGGTCATCTCATTTCATAACCATGGGGTTTATTAAAGTTTTCCCCTTCCCCAAACGCACACACTGTTATGTTTCTGGACTTGACCTGTGATCACCGCCTGCCCTGACCTCAGTCTGTTTTTTGATCTTGCTTTGTATGCAACCTTTCTGTGTTCCTGCCTGATTTTTATTCCTACACTAGTCATCTGATTCCTGTCACCCCCCTGGTGGGGGTAAAAGCCTGGGGTTCACATCCTGGTGACTTCATTGCAGCAAAGTAGTCTGATGGCCACTAGGGTCACTGGCCCATCTCTTCTTTTGGGATGGGCTGGTGAAGAACAGGGGGGTCACTTAGATTCTGTGCCACCTGCCAGGGGGAGATGACCTATAACACACACCTTGCAGCTATAACATCCTCCATTCTTCTGGACTTTTTGCAAGAGTTTGGAGTGTGTGTGGGGGAAATTGTGCCAATTTGTGAGGTCCGGTACTGATGTTGAATGAGAGGACCGGGCACACAATTCCAGATCATCCCAAAGGTATTCAGTTGGGTTAAGGTCAGGGCTCTGTGCAGGTCATTCAAGTTCCTCCATACCAAACTGGTGACACCATGTATTTATGGAGCTGGACACAGCGGCACAACATGGGTCATAGTGGGAAACAAAAGTACCTTACCCTATCTGTAACCACATCAGAAGAGCAAAGTTGTCAAAAATGTATGCTGTAGTATTATCTGGCCATACTGTGGGTTTGATGCTCAGATCTCCAAACCCTTCAGCCATACAGTGTATTTTTTCTTTGTAAACTCAATTTGAATTATTTAGTCTCATGTTTAATCGAAACAGACACTTGTAGCAATGTTTATCCCAAGTTATCCATCCTACAAGTATTAAGCATGCAAAACCTTGATCTGAACACAAACCAATTGCCAGTTAACCTCTTTGTCAATTAATCCTTCCACAGAGATTCATTACAAAATTGTGAAGCATTCATGAACGTATTAGCAGCCAGTACTGCTTTGTGAATGCCAGGGAAATCAGCACAAGAAAGGTTTTAATGTTGATTGCTTATACTGTGATTAGCAAACTTCACTGCACATTAGCTCTACTCTGTGTGACACAATCTGCCGTGTTTTGCAAAGAGTTCTGATCCACACACATTAGTTTCAGAGCAACTTACAGCCTCAGGTGCTCATCATGCTGCATTCTAGCAAATAAAAACTTGCTGTTTTTTCTTTTATTCTATATACTGATGTTGGTCGAATATCTCACTATTTGAGTAGACAGCTATTGGATAGAATAGTGAGATTTTGTTCAGGTGATCGAATGCCTAATTCGAACACCATTGAAGTCAATGGGGGGAGAATTTGGGTTATTTTTAGGAACTATTACTAGTTGTATGTGTTCTTGGATAGAGTTTCTAGAACACAGGGCACTAGATGTGATGAATGGGGAAACTTGACCCCATTTAACCTCTAGTGCCCCGGGGATCGCCTGCAGTCACAGCTGTGACCGCAAAGTTCCCACGGTCACATGATGAACTCTGCAGTTCCACTACGATCCCCTGAGCACTACAGAACCTGTAGTGCCGCGGGCATCGCACACTCTTCTCAATGATTGCAGACTCGGCTGCAATCATTGAGAAGATGCCGGCTGACAAGTATCTCTTAAGCTGCGTACACACCTGCAATTTTTGTCGTTGGAAAGGATCTTTCACGATCCTTTCCAATGACAAGGGAGTGCACGATGCATGAACGGTGCTGTACATACAGCACCGTTCATGCTCTATGGAGAGGGGAGGGGGAGAGCGACGGAGCGGCACCCTGCTGCGCGCTCTCCCCTTCCCTTTCATTAGGATCAGCTGTCGTCCATTGTCCGTGGATCCGGCAGGTCGGTCGTCCGGACGATGGACGACACCGGCACGACACCGACTGTACACACGGCAGATTTTCGCCCGATAATTGGCCGATGCCGATTATCGGGCGATAAAAATCTGACGTGTGTACGTAGCTTTACTCTGTAACACGCACAGTAATATGATACATTTGTTACATTTTTCTCGCAGTGGATAAAAGAAAAATGTAACAATGTATCAGAATATTACTGTGCTGGAAAGTGTTTGTAGGATAACCTATAAAAAAAAGAAAATGAGTTAAATAAATACAAACATTCAATAAATTAATTTAACATTAATTTTTATTTTTTTTAACACATTTTTTACATTTTTTAATCCAATTTTTTACCGTCAAATCTTGTATTTTTTCGGATCAGGTCTACTGGAATTCGAACAGCCGTTTTCAGGTCAAATATAAGGACAACCCGAATTCGAACACCAACACTACTATATACCCAATGAATAAGCAGAAGTTAGAATTTATGTCATGCTTCACCATAAAAGACACCAGATGCCCCCCAGGGGGTAACTATGGCCAATGATGCAATACTTCCCTAGGGGAGCTCAGAGCCCATTGCACCACCTTCTCAACTCACACAGGTTTTGTACTCCATAAGAACACATGGCATCAGTCTTTCTCAACCTATTTACTATTTATTATTGGTTGTCAGTGTGAAGAATGTCCTTTTACCATGCTGGTCTGAATTTAGCCCTTACAGGCAAATATAAAGATCACTGGGATCATGCTTGTGGCCTGCTAAAAGACATGAGTCCCCAAGCTATGCAAGCACATCATATAAGAGAACCATTTGCCAAAGCTCAAGGAACCCATAGTAACCTGTGGAGGAACCCTAATGCTTCATAGAACCCTGGTTGGGAATAGCTGACAGAGAAAATGACTTATATCACATACCGGTATATATTGTTTTTAAAATGATGCCAGGATATCCAGGGCTGATACCCCTGAGCTTTCCCCAGCAATTTAACTTTAGATAATGACACATCACTGGGACATTAGGTTGTGAGCCCCTCCTAGGACCGGTTAGTGTCATGACTATGGATTTTGTAAAGTGCTGCCTAAATATTTGGCGCTAGATGCAGGTAGTCCCCGGGTTAAGGACATCAGACATACAGACGACTCCTAGATACAGACAGGCCCTCCCTGCTCACTCCTGTGCTGGATGGAGGCTTAGAGGGGGGAGGGGCGGTTTGCATGACTTGCTCAAGAAATCTTTTGCTAAACACAGCTGAGGTTGTGGGTGATCTTAAGGACTGAGCGCTTTCTGCAAGCTCTTGTAACTGTTTAATGACCAAGACAAACTCTGCAGTTGTTTCTTTTTGTGTATCAAAGCACAGCTTGCTCCAGAAGTTAATGAATATCTAGGCTCCATAATTTTATTTTTTTGCTTTTTTTGTGATTAACTCGCAGTGAGGATTTTATACAGTAACTGACACCGCGCTGCCTAATAATATGTTGAGACAAACATCTGTCCTAATTGCATTTATTAAAATAATGTACCTGTTCCGACTTACATACAAATTCAACTTAAGA
>NC_092861.1:150774968-150780272 GCF_032062135.1 Pyxicephalus adspersus | reverse complement strand
CGCTTATCTGGCCGATCCCTGGCTGTGCGACACCACGATATATCACGCCCTGTATTTTCTCTTCGGTAGTGTCACAGCAGCAAGGACATCAAGGAATTAGTTGTTTGCCCTTTGATCAGCGTCTTGCAGCATCCCCTGCTTTCCTTTAGCCGTGCAACCTGGGATGTACCCTTTCGGCATCCCCAGCACATATTCCGAGACTGTGAAGAGCTGAAGGGGATTTTAGGAGCAGATTAGTCCCTGGCCCCATCCTGCCTTTTTAATCCTAATAAATGGAGTTTTGTTATTGTGTTAATGAAAGTGAAGGGGAGCCATGGGCTTCATGTGAAATGAGAGTTCCGCTTTAAACCCAACATCTTCCATCCATATGGAGTGTGCTAATCTGCCCTACATCAAATAAAACATATATTAAACATAAGACGGCTTCATACCAGCAGCTCGTGGCTTGTTTTGAATGTCCTAACTACATGTTTGACAAGCGCTTCAGGGAGAAGATGAGATGCTGGTGAGTAAAACAACAAAAAAAAAGCCTCAGAGAACATCAGAAGAATAAGAATAATTGAGTAGAACAATGGAAAGAGATGTGAACTTTGCCAAGATCAGAAGTAAAGACAGACCTCATCTTTATTAGGGGGATATTACTAGTTCATATGGAGCAAACGCTACAAAAGCATTGCCTCGGGTTATACACCCTGCTTCTTTCAAGCTCGTTAAGGAGAGCAGATCGATGCGTATTTCTTTATTCCAAATATTGATGGAATAAGAAGATTATCTAATCGTCAATCTACTTAAAAGATATTCTCTGTAATGATTACAAATATCAACAACAGGGATACTGCTTTTAAAGTCAAACTCTGTTCTCAAGGATGGTCATAGATTGGCCGTTGTTGCCAAGGATTCATTATCTTCCTATTGTGAAATTGATTGATTGTTATTACAAATGATTGCTCTGTAAAAATGACTAATATGGGTTACTTAAAATTGATTGTTGAAGAAGAAAACATTTTGACAGCCTGGAAAATTATTTTGACCTATGTCTTTCATTTATTTATATTTTTAGTCCAATATCTCTGTCAGAACCATCAATCTAGCCCCAGGATGGGAAGAGTCACCCAGAGAGCTAGCCCATCCATTGGTGCTGTGTATATTAGGGAGCCAGGTCCGAGCACCTCTTAGGTCCTTAACAGAGTCTCTTAAGATGAGGATGTTACGATGTGGACTCGTGTAGGTTTGCAACCCCCAGTATATGACAAATAGGGCCAGAGCAGAAGGCACATCAAGCAGGAGATGAGACAAAAGATCCTAATGGCTCAGGCCAGTCATCAGTAGTCCACAGGCGCTAGGTCAGAATAGGCTGGCAAGGGATAGTGGCAAGGGATCCATGAAACTAGAAGAGGTACCAAGGATCACCAAAGTATGAGGATGACTGGGGTATAAGACCCTGGCCTAGCACCAGTACTCACCAGGCACCAGTCTCCCAATCTAACTTCAATCTTCATTTATATTAAGCCCCCACTCAACCTCCGGAGGCTAATTGCACTGGGACAGCATATGGTTTTCTCAAGGACATTGGTGCGCAGATGATGATACCTGGAAAGGACTGAAGGAGGACCAGGATCCCACAAGAGCAGAACACAGAACCCAATAGGAGTTCTGGTAGCTCTGCCTAGGGAAGGTAGTTCCTTGTCCCAGCATATGGTTGCCTCCAGAATTTCAGTGCACAAAGGACAGCATCTGGGGAGGACTGACAGAGGACCAGGAGCCCACAATTCAGGACAGGGAACACAATGGAAGTCAGACAGTTTGGGGTCAGATGCCAGGTATTCCATTCCAGATACACAGTATAGGAGGATCCAGCAGAGGCAAGTCCTGAAACAGAGCCAATGGTCATTCACAGGTATCAGTCCACTAAATAAGGCATCCAAGGTTTAGGGGAAGCTGAGTTGCAATCACAAGCAAGGGTTGGCCCAGGCAGCATACAAACTCGGGTCCACAGGCAAAGTCAGCAACAGATAATCAAAAAGAATATCGACCCAGTAGCAGGTTAGACAAGCTACAAGCTACAATGAACAAATGGTGCCTGGGAACTGAGAAGCTAAAAAGGACTAATAGCCAATGTCAGAGCAATATCAAGCTAGGAAGTAATGCATTTAATGGGCTGCAGCACATACTCTGAAATCCCCTTTAGCTGCACAAAATCTCAGAGTAGGGGATGCTAAGAGAACACGCACAGCTAAAGGGAAACTGGGGATGCTGCAAGCTGCAAAGCAGAGGACGGACAGCTAATAGCTTCATCTCTTCTGCAGCTGCAAGTGATGCTGCCAGAGGGGGGGGAAGAAAGTGAGCTGGACTACAGCGACCCATAGTGTGTGATCACCAGCCAGATAGGCGTTTCCTAATCGAGGGTCAGCCCAAGAGAACATAGAGAAGGATAAAGGGGCACAAACTCAGGGAACAGTCAAGAAAGTATAATCAAGCAAGTAGATGATCATTTTGGTAGCTTGTGCACCTCCTGCATCAGCAGCCACAGTTGCACACCCAGGTAAGGCAGGAGAGCTGCTCCTTGCTTCTCCATGCTTCCAGGTCTCAGGTGCTGCTGAGCACTCAACTCCTTGTTGCTGTGCAGTTTTCAGCCAAACATTTGGGATTCACAAACCTATCAATTTGCAACCAACCCATGGTAGAGAAAGACCTGAACCTCCTCCTAACTGTAGTCCCCATTGGGTATAGAATGTATAATAAGCAGGAAAAGACAAAATGTTGTCACCCTATAACAGCTTGCATCCACACAAGAACCATCATGGCAGGTTTGCCAGGTGTTATTTTTTTCCTTTCTGAGGATTTTATGATGTTGAAGAAGGCTTTTTACAAAAACATGTAAAAAAAACATTTTAGTTATCAGGTCTACTTATTCTTTAAAACCTCAAAACATCAAAACATAAAAGAATGCTTAAAAGGTCACTGAAGCAAAACTTGGCAGCTGAGCACAAAGAAGGTTTCCCTGCGGTTTGCACTCATATTGGCTCGCATGTTTGTATTCTCTGTACACGAGAGCCTTAACATCAAAACTAATAAACATTCTGTTTGACGGCTCGTATCACATACACCTGCCCACACTTTGTGTATTCACATTGTGAGTTCATTTGGTATTTATATATCAGGTCCTCAAGTGTGGGCGGGGGGGGGGGGGGCATTTACAGCCATGTACAAAATGGCATTTGCCCAGATGTCTCTTTTAGGATAATTAACATACATTTCCCAGTGAGCATTGTCTGAGGTATGCACACCTGTCCAAAACAGTATTATCAGCTTCTCTGTTTTGTTCTGATCCATGAGTTTCTTCCCTATGTCAGATACAGTGGGTCTGATTTATTAAAGTTATCCAAGACTGGGGAATATAGACTATCATGGAAGAACCGGGGTGATCTGGAAAAACTGGAACAGATTTTTTCAAACCTATTTGCTTTTAAATCTTTTTAACCCTGAATGAGATACATTCCAGGTTTGCTGAATCACCCAAGTTGTCCCACAATTATCTATATTCTCCAGTCTTTGATAAATCAGGCCCAATATGTTTACTTGCATTTCCAATTTACCATGTTTCTTCTATTCTCTCAAATGGTTAACCAAGTAGCTACAACCTTGATTCAGTCTTCATCTTGATTATATATAGATTTTGTGTTTTGTACCATAGATTGGAGCTTTAAGTGTTTATATATAAAATGTTTTGGGTAGACAACATGGTTCAACAGGTTTTCAATGCTATCTGTGTCCCCTGGATAATTGTTGCTATTTCTTGTCTTGGGAATTCTGCTCACTTGCTGTGCTGACATCAATTAAAGTGGAACTAAACCAAAAAGCTCACACTCCTCTTTACTTCCACAGAGCCCCTGATTTCTCCAGCGATGTCCTCATTTGGGTCCAGCGCCATCCCGAAATCCGCCTACATCCTGGCACTTTATTTGTACGTAAAGTGCCAGATCCCACCATCTTTCTGCCTTTTCTGATCTCTCACTGCGCATGCTTGAGATCGGCATTTTATTCCCCATCCTGAGATTGGACGTGCATTCAAGGAGCAGCCAGAAGCCTCCTGGGATTCCTGAAATTGTTATCCCAGGAGGCTCTGCACGTCCCATGCAGCCTTAACTGCTGCGAAGATAAAGACATAAGGGCAGTAGCTTCACCCTATTTGTTAAACCCTAATTACCCTAATTAAAGGAGTTGTATACACGTTCATGTGAATTCAGGTGGTAGGTCATCCCTAATGTAAGTTCTGCTGGGGTGGAGACTTGTTCCATTTTACCAGGGAGTAAGGTTTATAGTTAAATATTTATGTGAAACAATGATGATGTCATGCACCTGGAAGGAATCCTAGGTGGGAATGCTAGGCGTTGGGTTGATACTTGATAACCAGGGGTTGAAGGAGGAACAGGGAAAGTCTAAAGGTTACAGAACCCTAACAGGGACACTGGAAATGCCCAGGTCTCAGGATATGCATAGTGTGGTGACAGAACACGGTGGGTATTACTGGAGACCCTCAGGAGGTACATGGTATCATGGGAGAATCATGAGGTTGCAGGAGGTGCTCAGAGTCACTGAACATTTACACCCGCAGAGGCTTGGCACTAGAATGACACATTGCACAAATGCCAAATTACACTCCAATATGCCAATCACTTCCCAGATCAATAAAAGGAACATTTACTAAATGATTGAGGCATCAGCTCTCCAGGCGAAACTTGGTACATGTGGGTTGCTGTGTGCATGGAGAATAGAAACATCATTATAAAAATGGTCATAACATTAAAATGTAAGCTCCTCTGGGGTGGAGACTGATCCTTTTGGATTCTTTGTATGGTTTGGTAGGTTTACAAGTTTACATGTGCTTCTGGTATATTAATATTATTATTATTATTGATAATGTTCAAAATTAATGCAATTTGGGATTGTGGCAAACTTTACGTATCCGACACTCACCAAATTTATGAACAAACCTAACCTTTGGCAAGTAATCATTAAATTACTTAACATTATAACAGCTGGATCCTTTGTGAATTTTGGTTATTCACATTACATGGGCTTATAGCAAATGGTTTTGCTTAACCTGTAGCGAACCAAAAGTATGATGAGTTCACCGATTACTTATTTTTATTGTGCTAAAAATCTAGGTTCCTTTGCAGATAGATTTCAATAGTTTGTTGTTTTTTAAAGGGGCTACAAATTATCTTTAGACCTAAAATGGAACTAACTTGTAAAAAATAAAATATGGAGCTAGCAGTTTGTTTTTCCCCATCTGAAATAAGA
>NC_092861.1:150772187-150774529 GCF_032062135.1 Pyxicephalus adspersus | reverse complement strand
GTACTCTTCTAATTTATTTTTATCGATTGAAATGACCAACCCAAAGATTTTGAAACAAACCATTTTTTTTCCCTTGTTTCTTTCTTTTGTGTAAATTTGCAGTAAATTCAGGCTTCTCGTACACTACAGGAGATGATGGGCAAACAACAGGAAAGATTGTGCGTTGGCACGGAAACCAGGAGCAGCTGGCACCGACGGCCCGTCTTGTGGACGGTGATGGCGTTTTTGGCTCGCAAACTCCTAACACCTGCAGGCTTCAGCGCAAGAGCTCTGTACAAATAAACATTTGATAGGAAACCACAATAGGCATTTTCATGATGCTCCAAGCACTGACTGAATAATATATGCACTGAAAGGCTGTCAGTGATATTTTTCCATCTATTTCATAAGAGACGTCCCAGAAACTGAACAATTATGACTGCGTATTCAGGGAGTTGGAGGAATACTTTTATTATGTGATGGAACAGTTTATAAAGAAATATCCGCCAAATGAAAGCACAGGAAAGAGTTCTTCAACTTTTTACTTTAAGCATATACAAATATTTTGTTATGGAGGAATATCAGCCAAATATATATATATACATATCCCCAGTGAAGAAAAGTAATGCTGTTCATGTATGCAATGTGACAAGTGTACCATATGACTGGTTTTTGGGTTTTTAATATTTTCTCATTTAAATTGGTGTGTCTAAAAAAATTAGACCAAATAAAGGTGCCTTTCAAACAATATCATGAAAAATTATTAATTTTGGGGATCTATAAAATTTACGTGCCACGTCCATAGTTAAAGTTTCTACAGTGTTTATTTTCCAAATTTATTGGTCTTTTAAGGAACCAAAAGTCATTATTCTTTATGCAACATCAATTATAAATACATAATTTACTATTCATTAAAAGGTTTACATGAAATATCAGTTGACAATTTTTTCATGGATTATATTGATATAAACGCTCAACGCGTTTCGCAATTATTGCTTCTTCAGGAGCACTGGGGCATCACACTAACAATACTGCAACAAACATAACTAACAATTATAATGTATCTGACATCATCCTCAGTTTTTATAATTGATGTTATGTAAAGAAATAATGAATTTTGGATCCTTAAACTTTCAATAAATCTGGAAAGTATACATTGTAGATACATCAATATCATATTAAAATGTTATTTTATTCAAATATTCATCAGCATATACATTTTTTGTGTCAAGAACTAGATCCAGGAGAATGGCCTTCCAATATGGCCCACAAAAGCTCATGGAGTCATGTTAACAGTCTGTTACAAGATGTCACTGGTAATATCAATGGATATGCCCATTGGGGTCTCCCCATTCCCAGCCTACACCCCCTAACACATAAGCTATCTTGTCATTAATTGGTTGCTGCTGGAACCTTGATTGCATCTAATTGGAAACTAAATGTTGTTCCAACCCCACAGGAGCTTTTGGGTGAAAAGGAAAGGAAAATAAGGGCAGAAGGGTTTTTTTGGGGCAAATTTTGTCTTTATAAATACTGAGTATATCGTACATCAAACACAGAGAATTACAATAACATTGTGAGTACATAAGATATACTGAAGGTTTTCATATAGTCTATATACCTATAAGGGAAACAGTACTGGATGGTGTTTGTAGCGTAAGAGTAAGTTTTAGAACCCAGCGCATTTCGCCATACTGGGTTTCTTTAGGGGTTATTGAGATCTGTCGAACAACTTATAGGAAATAAGTGGTAAGAAGTAAATGACAAGGTGGCAAAGGTATGAAGATTACTTAAGACTATCTAAGGACAGCTTTATATTCTGACTTGTGGGAGAGTATTAGTAGACTCGGAACTGATTGTTGGTCGTCATTCTGATTCTTGCTTTAAAGAAAGTTTCAGCATGGTTGCAGCCAGAGGACCCTTCAGGATCCAGGATATTCGTTTAATGGAATATCTCACAGTCCTGATGATAGATACACTTCTAATATTTTATAAGACCTGGGAACCCTGGGACTCATTTCGCCACTAGCTCAGGTTAGGAACGGTTTTATTGTTATGCGCACCCCCCCTTCCCCCACTCCCTTCCCCACCCTATTTCGTTTCTTTTTTCTTTTTTTTTGAATTGTGCCTTATATGATCTTACAGCAAGATTACAACCGGTTTCCAAATTTTGTTTAACTCCAAGATCTGTTTGCTTAAGGTTCACTACCTGATGCCCGTAGTTGTTGTTTTCTTATGATTGGTTATGAATTAAGATTTGTGCTGTTAATTTAATCTAGATATTTGTTCCAGAGATATATTCTATTTTATGTTTATGTTTGTTTATTTTTTACCCATGTTCTATCCAGAACATTAATAAAAAA
>NC_092861.1:150767611-150771217 GCF_032062135.1 Pyxicephalus adspersus | reverse complement strand
GGGTTTAGTCCTTACCATCCTATTGGCACTCCTTGCTATGTTTACCAAATAAAGGTGGCAATGTCATAGGTATCTCTTTTGAGATTTCTTGGCCTGTGTCAGCATGGTGGTACCCTTGTTTGAGCACGGAGGATCTCTTTTGTCTAGCTCTGGATGGGATGCTGCTGGACACCTTTGGACATGAATGCAGCATGCCTCCTAACATTGGTAGGTGGGTGGGTGGGTGGGGCGGTGAAAAGGATACCTCTTAACAAAGTACATTGGAGTTGATTTACTAAAGCAATAAAGGCCGTTCACATAGAAAACTACGGCTATTGTTTGCAAGGTGAATGTTTACTAAACTATGTAAATTACTCCTTGCAAACAGCTTGTTAAGGGATCTGTTAGGAGATGTTTATAGGGCCGCAGATTCCATGCTGTGCATAGCTGCAGTATCCCACACTATTTTGTCCAGCGATGTCACTTGTAGCAGTAAGGAGAATAAAGAAATAGCTGCATCTCCTGCTTCCCTCGAGCCGTGCAGCCTGAGATGTGTCTTCTCGGCATCCCCAGCATATACTCGGAGGCTGTGCACAGCTGAAGGGGATTTTAGAAGCAGATTAGTCCCTGGCTTCACCAGTGCTTGTTGGAACTTTAAGCTGGGCTGACTTGCTGCTGGTTTATGTATTCATTTGATTTACTGTTGCTGACTTTGCCTGTTTTGACCCTGTGACTGTACGCTGCGTGGACTGACCTTTTGCCTGTGACCCCGACTCTGCTTTGTGCTTCTCCTAGCTAACCTCTTCTGGTGTACTGATTACCTGTGTATGACCTCTGACTCTGTATTCTAGATTTGCTTCTGCTGGAACTGCATTATCTGTGGGCTCCGGGTCCTCTGTCAGTCTTTCTGCAGACCATATTCCTTGCACTGGTCACTGGGGGCAACTGTGTGCTGGGATGGCGCACCTACCCTCCCGAGGCTGAGCGGGTGCTTGCTATAGGCGAGGAGTGCGTCATAAGATTGGGGGACTGACGAGTACTGGTGCTAGATCAGGACCTTACAGGATCAGCCTAAATTCCTTTAGTAAATTAGATCCCATTCACTGTTGATAGTGTCAGTAACATATTTCTCTTTATAATTAATTTATTCTTATTCTTTATATATTAATTTATTCTTCATATTGTTTGTGCAGTAAGCAAGATTACCATGTTTAAATCACTTAAAGGTATATCACTATCAAACACTAATCAACCACTGAGTTTTGCCCAGCATGCTGCCCCCCATAGGTTGCCCCTATGCACACTATTAGCTCAGACCAGTCTTTTACTCACTGAGCCAGCAAGTTGCAATGGGTGCATTGTATTGAATTCAGGGCTTGCAACACAGCAGGGAAAGGTTTTTTAGAGGCAATTTTTTTTCTCCAAGCACATTTTGCTTGAACAGCAACCTGAAGTTAATTACAATGACTTTTAATGAAGAAGAAATTGGCAGTTGAGTCTTTTCATCTCTGGTGTAATTAGGGAAAAGACCAACACTCCCTCATGGGAAAGTTTTCTGCAACTAACAAAGTATCTAGTAAAGGGTCCAAAATACCCTTCAACAGCCCACTGAAGGGATTGGTTTGTCTGGTGCTCAATATTTGTTACTTTGTATTATTTCGCCCATTACTAGTTAAGTATAAGTTGGCTTTCTATAGGACGATTGCTGATCGAGCTTCAATAATTCTGCTGCCTTTGTTACCATTTAATTTTCATAGTCATGAAAATATGTAAATTCCTGCTTAACATAAATCTATCCCTGCTGTTGGTCTAGACGATGGAAGAGCTATGGGCCTGTGATGACTTCAAAAATCATTATCATTCCACCTCGATTTCCTCGCCATCAGATTACAGCGGCCCGCTAACAGATTAGTGCATGAAAAGAGCGCTACGCCGAATCAAAGAGAAACTTCTTTTTTTTATGTAACAAAATTATCACCCCAGAAAATCAACCATGATTAAAAACAATGTGGAACGCTTCCAAAATGTTTTCAGACGAATCTCCTAATCCTGTAATGTATCTCCTTAGGGGGAAAAACAAAAACACAGAAATATCAACGGAAAAGACAAATGAAAGATCTTGTTTTGTACACAAGCATTGGGAGGCAGAGCGAGCACGCTGATCAGGGAATGACTAATCTCCAATATCGCTTTTCTATAATTATAAGGAAAACATTCTGTGCTATAAAGTCGATCTGAACCAAATCACTTGAATCTCATGTAAACTTAGCCCAAGTAAACCCAAAATTGAACAAAAAATTAGAATAGTAAACAGGTAAGTGAAAACAAACAGGAGCAAAGTGGTGGGCAGAATATTCAAAGTATGGGTCAAATGTACTTGTACACTGCATTGCATCTCATTTCCTCTAATCTCAGGCCAGTGGGAAGGTTAATCAGATGGAACGTTGTGACACCATAAAGGGACAAGCAATAGATGCCGCCCTTTATTTCCCAGCAACCCTGTAATATAGTAAAAAGCATAGGACTGATAAATTAAAGCTTTCCAAGACTGGAGAAGATAAAATATGATGGTTGAACCTGGATTATCCAGCTAACCTCGAATTGGTTGAGTCCGGGACTAAAAAGCTAATAGCAAATGATTTTTAGGAAATCCATTCCTGGTTTGCTAGATCACTCAGCTTCTCCCATGGTAGTCTATTTTTTCTAGTCTTGGAGAGGTTTATTTATTCAGGCCAGGTGTCTTCACAATAATGCAGTGTGTTAATAATGCACACAATGGGCCTGATTTATGACAGCTCCCCATGGCTGGAGAGGATGCATTTTCATCAGTGAAACTGGGTGATCCAGCAAACCTGGAATGGATTACTTAAAAAGTATTTGCTATTTGTTAGTAAATGCTTGAAATCCTGGATCAGATCCATTCCAGGTTTGCTGGATCACCCAGCTTCACTGATGAAAGTGTATTCCCAGTCTTGGAGAGCTTTAATAAATCAGGGCCAATGTATAGACATAGTAAAAATAATGAGCAAAATAAAACAGAAAACTATGTGTCTACACATGGAATTGTAGTCACAGGAAGTACAAAGAAATTTTAAAATCTCAATGGTCAGGAACAGGAAACTAAAAAGCAGGAGAGGTCCTGGCCGCATGGATGGGTGCACAGCTACAGCCAATCACAGCTACACATTCCATTATTGAATTTTGAAAGTTCTATTCCAAAGCTAATGCTTATAATTTACATTATTAACCTCCCTAGAGGTAACCCCAAGTGTGACTCGGGGTAGAAAAAAGTTGCTAAAAGTGGTCACACTTGCGGTATGTAAACCTATGGGAAGGTTATTAAGTAGAGCGCTTAGCTGATCCGCTGGCACTGGATTTTTGTGTGTAAAAGCAGTAGGTTGTTTTGAAGAACATTTATTTTACAGTATATATAATAGTATGAGTATAATGTGTATTTTTTTTTTTCTTTAAAGTTTTTTTTTTTTTTATATTTAATTTTTTAATTTATTTAATTTATTGTTTTTACATGATTTTGTGTTTCAGACTTTATTATACTCATACTATTATACTGTAAAATACATTTTCATGAAAAACAATGTACTGCTTTTAGACATATAAAACCGGAAA
>NC_092861.1:150732410-150767435 GCF_032062135.1 Pyxicephalus adspersus | reverse complement strand
GCCTGTGTTGATCCCCATATGACATGTGATCCTGTAATAGACTTCAAGCAGCCATGCCATGCACCTTGTGCGGGGCCCGTACACCATTGTCACATAGCAGAAAAATAACTCATTGGTGTGGATGAGCTTTTGCCATAATAGGAATAATAAGAAAATAATAAGAAGAATAGGCAGCAATTGGCAGATCATGGCACACCTTCTTCTTACCTGCACTCTCTAGCAATGACAGGTTGAGGATGCAGTTAGCTCTGTCCTCCTTGCTTATTCTTCCAGGGTCACCCCAATCCTCTTCGCCTATTTAGCGGCCATTGATGCTCTTGCCTAGCAGAAGTTACTTTGTATCGAGCATCTAGGAATAGTACCAGGCTCTACATGTGCCATGCAGGAGGAAACCATCAGGAACTGGTGAAAAGGTTGTCAAATGTTGCAATTTACAAAATTAAATGCAGACTGCGATATTCACCTTCAATCATAAACTCAGTGATCAGAGCACAATACTTGTTTTGCCAGAAGATATCCTCAGCCTTCCGACTCTTTCGATCCAGAAGACGTAGGCCATAATGTGAATAAAGGTTATTATGGCCCAACGCCTTTATTGGGGGTTATGTACAATGTGTTCTGTATGGGGTGTCTGAGTTTCAATGAAGGACAATTAGATTTATTTACAGAATAGGTTATAAATACATAATACTTACAAGAAAAGTAAAGGGAACGCAGAAAAGAATTGGGAGAAGAACAGGGTCTAGCTCAATATCTTGCATGTGAATATTCTTGCTCTCAAAAAACGCAAGCCAGGGTTTTCTCTCCTTGAACCCAATCCCTCTGCAAGTCAAGATCAAATCACATTGTGGATCCATCATTGGGGAATTCTTATTCAAGCGGTTACAAGTTTAATCATTATCCCAGGCTTGAGATTATCACTGACCCCTGCCCCTTCCGGGAGGACTGAAGCAATAGTAAATAGGATTAGACAGAAAATACCTCCAATTGGTCAAAGTGGCCACTGTGATAATAATCCTCAGACATCCACACAAGGAAAAGCAATCAGCTCTATTTTTTAAATTATTCGCTTGTTCAGTTCACTTTTAAAATTAGTTTCTTTCCTATTTATTTCTTATTTCTTTCTTTATTTCTTTCCACCTGGAAGTTCGGGTTCACTGGGTTCGGCCGAACTTCGTCTCAAAGTTCGGGTTCGGGACCCAAACTTGACCCCGAACCCCATTGAAGTCTATGGGGACCTAAAACTATTCGCCTTTTCCGTTCACTTTTAAAATTTGTTCCTTTTCTTTTTATTTCCTTTTGTAACCGCTGTGCACTTTTGATGATTGACCACTAGGTGGCAGCACATTAATAGACCTGTAGAGAGATATGACCATCTGTCTGCGAATTTCAGAGGAATTGACCGGGGGAATCATTTATAAATGGAACCGTATGTCTCTGTTCAGTAATAATTTGATGCTTGTTTTAGGGTTTGCCTGAACACATAATAATGTTTGTAGTCTTCTTTCCAGGAGACAAAGTCATTCTTATTTTCAAGTCATATTATTATTATTTTTTTTTTGTCACTTCCAGCAGGTTACAATGACACCCCCTTATTTATATTGTAATGGTGACATGATGTCAGTGCCACTTCTCCGAAGATCGTTTCATACTTGATACGATTAGGGGAGGAAAATAACCTAGTGATATACCAAATGACACCAGGAAAAGAAGGATATATATAATAAAAAAATAAAATATCACTGGGGCAGAGCTCTATTGGCATAGGGGACCTTTGTTGGGGTAGGGCACAAAGCCATATATTGGGGTTTAATAATAAAGAACATTATTTTGCATCAGGTCACCCATCTTCCATCTATTCTAACAGTACAGTTTAGTAATAAATACATGCAGTCGGCTTTGCACATTTTTTATGGATGACATTAAGTTTCCAGGCAATGAAAACCTGCTCAGTTTTTGTCCCTCGGCCATTGATTTCAGCATCCTAAACAGAATCTTAATACAGTAAAAGCCGCATTACAAGAAACATGTTAATTATTTCTTGGCGAGCATTGCATTCAGCTTGGGTGGACACAATTGGTGCCAACCCCCTTAATAAGTTCAGATGGCAGACTCATACAACTCCTACAAGGAAGGTGGAGATTTTTTAATTGGTCAAATTACCGACTCGCTCAATATTCGTGTTTCGCTGGAGCCGATTGAATGCATGGAGACCGGTTTGGTTCATTTGGCACGTATAAAAAAATTGCAGTATACATTTCAGAATCTTCCAGATCAATGTACATGTTACCTTGATAAAAAAAAAATGTTAACAAATGGTTTAATTAGCAAAGGGATTTGTTATTTCCTCTCTTCAAGATATACAATAAATTGTAAAATGAAGGATCGGGATTGGGGAAAGCAGAATAAAAAGTTACTACCTAGTACTTTGGTGATGGGTTTCACCTAATATAAGTCTGTGAATTGTTCCGCAGGGGTGGGAACATTCTACTCACTACTATTTTTATTGACTAAAGGTAGCTTGAAAAATTGGCATCTTGTTTAGGACTATTCTTTGGCTTTAATTTATGGAAAAAATACTTTTTCACGTGTGGCATGTTCCCATCAGTCCCCAGGGGCACAGCAGAGGGGGAGAAAGGGAGAAAGAAGCATCACATGGAGCAGATCAGCTTAAGAGCTGATGAGAACCATGGTGCTAGAAGGAAGGAGCTGAGCCACATACAAAGGCTGGGGTGGGTCCAGGGCAACCTGAGCTCAGAGGAGGTGAGTTGAATAATAAATCTGACATCTAGTGGCAGAAAAAAGAATTGCAGTGGTAATCTTAAAAATATTGCAGCAAAAACTGGATTAGTTATTTTACCTTTAATTTGGCTATTTATTTTTATCTTGGCTGCAGTTCAGCTTTATTCAAATTTTTTTGACCATGCAAATCTGTGTAATGGTTACAACAAACTAAACAGATGTACGGGATGAGCTGCCAGTTAGAGAGATACAAAAGTAATAAATTGTGTTTCCTTTTTTAATTTATTAATCCATTAGTAATCTGAAAGTTTTCCTAAAATTTACAGAGTGCTGAAGAATCTTGCAATTTATGGCAGAGAGTCTTTTATTTATTGCCTGCGAATGCGTCCTTTTTCTGAAATCGAACATATGTGGTGTTTTGCATTTGATGAGTAATGGAACTTTTATTCTTTTTGTTTCTAGTTTTACAACTGCATTTGTTGCTTAACTCTTTGTGCTTTTAGTGTGTATGTAATTGTACTTGTGTCAGACACATGTTTTAAATAGTTCACCAATATTTTAAATTTATTTTAAAATCCTTTTCACATTTCACACTTAGTCACTATTTATACATTTTTTTATTTGTTTGCATTTTATTTTTAAAACCACAAAAAAAATACATTGACCATGTGCTCAAAAATACCAAAGGCAGGGAGAGCTTGGCACTGCCATAGGTGACTGGGTACCACAACACTAATTTTTCATCAAGCTATAATCAAACCTCTTTGGCTGCAGAAACTGGTCAGTAGGTCGCTTTGACCTCTTTTCATTGATGCAAAACTGTCCCACCGCTGGCCAAGCCCGTCTCATAATTAAGAGACGTAGAAGATACAGCAGCGTAAAATTGGCCAGCAGAAGGACGGGTTACATCAAGTATATTAGGTATAAGAATTATAAAAATACCAGGCACTGTCAGAATACCTGTCGGTTCTCACAGTGCCCCCTGATCTGTACCCAGGCCTATCCACCCCATCAATCTGCCAAGTGCACCATTCACTCTCTGGGGCTGATTTTTTAAAGCTTTCCAAGGCCGGAGAGAATACACTTTCATCAATGACGCTGGGTGATCCAGAAAACCTGAAATGGATCTGGTTCAGGATTAAAAACATTTGCAACATTAGCAAACATAGGAAATAGCAAATGAGTTTGAAAAAGTCCATTCCAGGTTTGCTGGATCACCAAGCTTCACTGATGAAAGTGTATCCTCTCTAGCCTTGGAGAACTTTAATAAATCAGGTCCTCTTTCTCTGCCTGACAAAGGATGCAGCATTTTCTGGTCTTGCATGTCTGTGGACATTCTTGCACACACCAGACACAGGGAGGAGGATCTCCTTAAAGAGGCAGGGGTTATTTTAGCCTCAGCAATAATGGAGACTGGTGCTGTGACTTTGCACCAGCTACCTTGCTACTCTGTGTTGTGTTTTATTAATATTCATAATTTTACCTGTGCCTGGACCCCAACTTCACCTGCCTGCCCTCTGCCCTGATCCTTTGCTTGACCCTGACTACATTCACCTACTGCCTGTCTCCACAACAAGGCCACTCTATCTTTCCTCCTCAGGTAAGTTGACCCTAGGGCCGGGACCTGGTAACACCTAGCAGCAAAGACCCCCGGTGGCCTCTAGGCTACCAGACAATCACCTGGTGTCACAGGTGATCCCAATTTACCTGTCTGAGCAAACCCTGATAAAAATGTGGAAATTTGGTACACAAAGTCTTTGGAGCATAAAAGGTCACTGGAGCACTAAGTGCCACTAGAGAACATAGGATTTTTGAAGCAAGAGATCATTGGACAAATAGGACCTGATTTATTAAATCTCCCCAAGCCTGGAGAGAATACACTTTTATCGTAGCTGAGTGATCCAGCAAACCTGGAATGGATCTGGTCCAGGATTCAAAACATTTGCTAGCAAATAGCAAATGACTTCCAGGTTTGCTGGATCACCCAGCTTCACTGATAAAAGTGTATCTCTGGAGCAGACAGGGTCACTAAAGTTCAGGGTCAATGGAGCACAAGGGTTCACTAGAGCACAGGGTAAGTGAAATGTAGCATAGGGTTTTTGCGACACAAAGGGTTGCCGAGGCACAAAAGTCATAAGGAACTGTTATCTGACCACTTGTTCCAACTCATTTTTATTCAAAATATTTTTGTAAGCATTATTGAAATTCTCTGAAACACATTTCAAGGGCTTGTGTGTTTCCTCCACCTTGACTCATTTCTTTGCATTGACACCAAGCCAGGATAATCCGTCAGCATTGTTGGGTAAGTCATGTGATCATCATGTGATTTTCATGGCAAACTTACTGAGAGTTTAGTTGTGTGTTTTTGTTTTTTTGTTTTTTGCGGCAAATGGAAAACTAAGAAAATATATATTAAAGCTTCTATTAGAATTTACCTGTTGGCTTAATATAATAATTTAATATTTAAAATAAATAATTTATTTAAAATAATAATTTAATAATTAAAAATTAATTTGGCTTAAAAATAATTTAATAATGTATTTTACTACTGAATGTAAATAAAAATAAATTGCACTTTAATAAAAAAAAAAAAAATCCAATAAACTATAGTTATGTGCATTTATTAAAATAAAAATAACAGACTAGTAAAGAGAATTAAATGTTTCCATTTTTGTTGGATGATAATTTTTTTGTTCCTGCTGTTTTTGTATTGTGATGCTCAGGCCGGCCCGGATCTCCTAATTTGCAGCAGCCTGTATTTGGGCCTCGCTATATAACACGGCCGCTGTTGTTCATCAATAACTGTCATGGCCTCAGGGTCGAGCCGATCACAACAGGCCGAGGCCTTCAACCTCCATCTGTAAAACTGAAAAGGGACAGGCGAAGGTATAAATGGCATTTTAACTGCCTTGGTAGTGCCGTGACACCGGGGACAGAAGACTGGAGAGAAGAGTGGCCAATGGAAACGCTTTCTCACCGAACTTCCATTTAAAACCGTCTCTTAACACGGCTCCATCCGTCTCGAGCCGGATGACAAGTACAAGCAGCGGGAGTGTGTGTGATTAATCTGCTTTGTTTACTGCAAATTGAAAGTGTAACCGAAAAATTGGAAGGTCAGGTAAACAGAGAACAGTCAGTCCGGCTCACTACGGCGAAACATTATTATAGGTGCGCGGAATGGCGCTTGGCAAACCCGCCACGTACAGCGCATAATGTACTCTGCTCGTTTTCTGAGATAGGATGTTGGACACAAAAAAAAGAGAGGCCGTGAGTTTCAGCCATGGGTGAACCTTCTAAAACCTAGGGATCTATTGAGAAATGTTTTCACACAACTTTCACTCAAGATTCACTCATTTTTCCAAATGAAACCTATTAGAAAAATGTTTGAATACCAGGTGACAATCTTTATAAACACATTAATAAACGGACCTCTGTTTTGTTGTCCATATATATAAAATCTTGCTCTATCTTGCCACCTTGGTACAGAAACCACCATATTGTGCTTAACCTCGCTAGCGGTTCATTTCTTTGCGGTTTTATATGTCTTAAAGCGGTACATTGTTTTTCATGAAAATTTATATTACAGTATAATATAATAGTATGAGTATAATAAACTTTGAAACACAAAATCATGTAAAAATAAATTGAATAAATTAAAAAATATTTTTTAAAAATTTTAATTTTTTTAAATTAATAAAAAAAAAATACACAATATAAACACATTATACTCATACTAATATATATACTGTAAAATAAATGTTCTTGAAAACAATGTACTGCCTTTACACATAAAAATCCAATGTATTGCATTCAATACAGTTATTTTGTATTGAATGCAATACAAATAGATTTTGAATTTCCCGCCCCGCCGGCAATGTACACATGCACCGACATCACCGGGAACTCCCCGGTGAATCATCGGATGCAGAGGCAGGAAGAAGAAAGAAGACGGAAATCGTGGCAGTGGACAGCGCGGGACGCCGGCGGATGAGATAAGGCTCTATTTACTATTACCATAGGTTTACATACCCCGAGTGTGACTCGGGTTTACCACTTGTAGCAACTTTTTTCTACCCCGAGTCACACTCGGGGTTACCTCTAGGGAGGTTAAAGTAGGAATAAGATTTAAAAGGGTAAAAAAGCAGGTTTGAACTCAATTCTACCTTTTTTAAAATTTTCAGTATACATTAAAAATACAGAGAATCCTGCCACGAATATCCTTTACCAGGCACTTCTTGTAATGGGGTGACAACTCCCTCCTTGTTGTTCTTGTCCATTGACAACTTGTCACATGCGCCCCTAGTGGTGTCTACAAGCATTGCTCAGACATTGGCAATTGTTGTCACTGCCAGTTAGTTGGTCCAGAACAATGATGTGCATCTCACCCTGCAGCAAGTGCGTGTAGAGAGGATTTGGCTGAAAGAGGCTCCAGAAGATGTGTTCTTTCCCATTATTGGCAAAACCAGACCCCCACCACCCCCAACAATGGCTTTATACCCCCAACCTGAACCTATTGTAGAAGGAATGGGTGATACTGGCAATGAATGCACTTCTCCATACAAATGCAGGAGTTATGTCCTCCCAAAATGGCCACTCAAAACCTGATCGAAGATCCAAACCTGGAAAAGGAGAAGAAAAAGATGGCAGAGCCCACAATGGAACAGGGGCGGATAAGTGAATAAAAATATAAAAAAAAGGTAAATGTTAAGGCAGGTGAGGTTATTATTTTGCAGAAGAAGAATTGCCATTCTTTAATAAAAAGGACCTGCCCAGTCACCATTTTTTAAGTACGGGTTTATTTCTTTTTTTTTTCTCTGAATTCTCTTTACCCAACAACAACAGATTCCCATTTTTGGGGTTCATAGTAAATTTTGCTCCTACAGGTTTTTTTTAATTTATTGAATATAAGAAATAAAGCCCCCCCTCCGGGAGGATTCAGTCCCTGGATGAGCAGCTCATACATTATGACAAGATAAGCTCCATTTGTGAAGACTTATGGTGTTTGTGTTGGAACATCTGGTGCTGAAATGGTTACAATGTATGTTGTGAAATGTCTGGATCGGAGATATTTATTATAGATTATAAGGAGGATTTGGAATTTGTTTTTTAGGAGGCAGCTAAATCCTTTCATTTCAGACTTGGAGTGCTGCATACTGTGATATATATAATATCTATGTATGTTGTAGTGTAATATGTGTCCCTACATACAGGAGCACTGGATACGGGTTTGGTACTGAAAGACATTGAGAATAAAGTCTTGTCTGAAGATGTCAGTCTCTACATGCACATCTCTGCATTGCTCATAGGGTGCTGTGAGTTTTAGATGCATTTTAAATGCAATACAGTCAATCCCTATGGAAGATGTCCTTTGATGTGAACTGAAACACAGAAAGCACTAAAAAATGAGGAATGTTCTGTTCCTTCTTTGCTTCATCCTAAACAAAAGCACAGATTTCCTTTCAGCTCATTTATTATGTGATACAATGAAGGGCTTACAACTCATGCCAAATTACGTGCAGCATTACAGTGACATTTTTTATGATTTGCACCCACATGAATTGTTAAAGCCCACCTATCGTCACTTTTTTACTTAATATTAAAGGGTGGGTAATCATTTTTTATAAGGAAAAATGTTTTTTTTTTTTTTTTTTGAGATTTGAATGGGAGACCCCTCCCCTTCTGCATTTACTGCCACGGCAGTAAAGAATGAATGTGAAGCCTCTAGTCTTCTGGGGTACACACGTCACATATTCCAGGAGGCTGTGGGCTGCTCCTTCTGCACATATCTGATCTCAGGCATGCACAAAAGGAGCTTTCCTCTGATGTTAAAAAAAGGCTTGCACAGTAAGATCAACACTTTTTCATTTTTACATTTTCTAGAAGGTGGATCACTCATTCTTGTGTCTGCGCAGTGTGAGATTGGGTGACGTATGAAGAAGAAACCAAAAGAAAATGGTGTGCCCAGTGGTTCCGGGATAAAGAATAAATCCGGGACGGCTCAGGGCCGTATTGAATCTAATTGGGAAGGAAAAGGTGTTCCGCTTTAAATAGATTGTTACAGGCATACACTGCAGCAAATCATAATGTGTGTGCATTATTGCATTGCTCTGTGTTAAAAATGTTCAGAGTGCATTTTCTTTAATAAATAGGCTGCTTTTTGCAATAGATTTTACCATGCAATATTGAAAATTGTGTTGACTGTATGCAAAAGTCTTCAGAAGTTTTTTTTTCTAAAAAAAAGTCCCCAGATGCTAAAAAAATTAAATAAATAAATATTCACATTTAGTCCAAAGCCATCTACCATATTACCCCTTCTGTGTCACAAGATAAAAGGAGCCCAGCTCCAATTAACCTTACGGATCATAAATGTGCCATAATGTCACCCTTCATTCCCCCTTCAGTGCGTGAATGCCGATCTCTGCATCATTATGAACCAGAGAAGAAATGAATTTGTCACATGACTCAGAAAAGGTATCAAAAACAAAACCGGTGCAAAGGAGGACCATTAATGGGGTGGCCTGGATTGGGGACTCTAGATTTGGGTTTCCATGGACTTCCTTCTATTCTTCGATAGCTCTACTGCTATGACCATTTTTATTCTTTGCATGATTCTGTTTATTTCATGTATTCTGTGCAAGAATTGGCCTAATAAATGAAGAATTTTATGGAATATATATTTTTGTATTTTGAGGGTCAGGAAAAAGGAAAGAAAGGCACAAATTAATGAGATCTACTTTTCTCAAATTCCTCTCGCAGTCAAGGGCTTAAATATTTAAAGCAAATTCATGACTTTGCAAAAAGTAATTTCCCAAAGCGACTTTTGTGTTCTTAAGTTTATGTAAATTCTTAGTGGCGAGCCGGTCTCCTGCCATGCAGTTCTCTGGACACTTTGGATTACAGAAAGAACGCCTCTGTTTATGGGGAAATCATTTTTGAAACTTTTTGTATCTGCTAAAAAGAAGCATCAACTTGACAATGGTGTTTTTCAGTCTAATGAAGAGGAACATGTAGTACAGTAGGTACAGGTTATGGACAAGGGGAGGCTTCTGACAAGGCAAACTGGCAACAAAAGCATAAAGGTTACCAATGGAAATGTTAAAATGTGGAGCTGAGGGTCTGAAGCTCATATTCACCTAAGACAAGTGCCATGCTAGGAAATAGTCCAAAATATATGGCACAGGCACAAGAAGACAAAGGACAGAGTTGGTAAAGAGCCACAAATCAAGGAAAGTATTAGGGGCCTAGGTAGATTCCTCAACCCATAGCAGACCCCATTCCATGGATCTGGGGGCCCCAAGAACTTATGCCTTTAAGTATCCTGTAAGACGGTGATATCATGGTTCAGAACATACAAAAATGGGAATAAGTATAAAGTACACAAATAACAGACCAGGGCTAACAGTGCAAGAGGTCTATAGAGGACAATCTCATTGTGTCAGGATCTGCCCTGAGCATTGGTGCCCAACCTGTGGTTCCTTGGAACTTACTGGGTGAACTTTGAGGTCCTGTAAACAGTTTATTTCTTGTCATGTGCTGTAAACTCCTTTTGTATTTTTATATGTTTTATTTTGTTTTATTTTTATATAATATTTTAAATGAAAGAACAAAGCATCAAAAGTCCTTTTGAAGGAAACTGTAGGCATGCCTGAATTATGCATGCCCCATATCTCTGGTAGCATGCCCATCGTCTCTGACCATCTCTAGTGGCGTGTTTGCAGTTCCCAACCATCCCATTTGTAATGCCCATAGTCTCTGACCATTTCCTGTAGTATGTGTGTAGTCTCTGACCATCCCTTTTAGTGTGCACATAGTCTTTTATCATTTCTGGTAGCATGCCCATAGTCTCTGACCATCTCTTGCAACTTGTTTGCAGTTCCCAGCCATCTCTCTTAGCATGCTCAAAGTTTCTGACAATCTCCAGTAGCATGCCCATAGTCTCTGACCAGCTCTTATAGTGTGTCTGCAGTCTCGCACAATCTCCTGTAGCATTTTTGCAGTCCCTAATCATCCCATGTAGCATGTGTTTTACAATCTCTTTTTGTATGCCCACAATATCCCACCATCTCTTGTAGTATGTTTGCAGTCTCTGACCATCATAGCATACCTATCGCTTCTTACCACCTCCAGTAGCATGCCCATAGTCCCCGACCATCCCTCTTATCATGTCCACACACTCTTCCTATATACTGTTGCATTTCTCAATTTTCCTATAGTAATATAATGCCCAATAAATATTATATCTGGCCCTCCGGTGATGTTAGTGCTGCACCATTTTTTGGGGCTGGGACCCCCTTTTTAGTTGACCAATACAAAGTTCCTTTTTTTCTGAAAGTGACTGAAATCATATAAAACTACAGTGGAGTGAAAAGTGTACTAAGACACCTAAACCTTTCCTGATAAGATTGTTTTTGTATAAAACTTGTAACTTTCTGCTTTTAAATATGATAAAATGTTCAAATGAGTTAAAACTCAAAGCTGAATTTGCTTTGAATTGTTCTGATCACTGTGAAAGGATTTTGTGTACTGTAATGAGTTCCGAGGGAGATAAGCAGATAATTCGGCCTGAACTACCTGTAGCTTATTTTAAGGTTAGGACGATCAGGTTGCTGAGAATATTATTATTCTTCTCTTGAAAAAGAAAACGACTTGTGCAGCTGGAAAATTCTGAGAAACCAAGAAATAGGGCATAGAGCAGTGGAAAAGGCCAGCATCATGGTTCTGCCTAGAAGGCAGTAATTTCATTTCACTGACCTAATGTGTAACCCAACTGTAAGTGTCAACCCAACATTTCATATCAGAAAAATTACTGGATGGAAACAGGGCTAGGAAGACAGAAATGTTGAAAAATCAAAAAGCTGAAAGCCAAACACAAAGACAAAGAAAAGTACTTGGCTGGATCAAAACTCTTTTGGCCAAAACTTTGCCAAGCTCGGTGATCAGAATTAGATGGATTTTACCCAAACCACGAAGAGCACATAGCTGGGAATGGAGAACGCAACCAGCAATAAATTAGGAGAAGATCTTATAAACCTTTAATAATTTCCCAAAGCTTGTATAGGTAAGGACAATATGGATACACTGAAAGGCAGACATATGGAAACAAAACTATAAATACAGACAGTAATTTGTGGCCGTCTGTGTTTGTGCTACAGGAGTTGTTATTGTTGCTTAGAGGAAATAGTGATGCTTAATTCTTCCTTCATACTCAAAGATCCCCAGCAATCAACACCAGAATGATTCACTGATATATATTTTACAGCAGGCTAATTTAATTCTAGCCTTGTCTGAATATTTCAGAATCTGGTGAGATTTCAACCCACAACCATGATCAAGATTTACAAAAGCAACAAAAACTCAAAAAACCACTCGTTACACCCCAGGTTTGCAGAAGAATGTTGGATCATCTAATACTGGATTCTTGAATATGACAATGAGTTGAATGGACTCAAATAGCCTCTACAGACACCAAATTTTAATCCAATAGAGCACCTTTAAGTTGATCAGGAGATGTGCACCATGGATGTGCAGCCAACACACCTGCCACTAGGGTTGGTCGAATATATCACTATTCGATTCAACAGCTATTGGATAGAATAGTGAGATATTGTTCCGGTGATCGAATGCCAAATTCGAACCCCATTGAAGTCAATGTGGGACAATTCGGGTTATTTTTAGGGAATATCTGATTGCTCTTGCAGCCCTTTTACTAGTTGTATGTGTTCTTGGATAGAGTTTATCTATCCAAGAACACAGGGCACTAGATGTGATGAATGTGGAAACCTATCCCCATTCAACCTTTAGTGCCCAGGGATTGCCTGCAGTCACAGCTGTGACGGCAAAGTTCCCACGGTCATGTGACCGTGGGAACTGAACTGCAGATGAACTCTGCAGTTGCACTACGATCCCCAGGGCACTACAGATTAATTAACCCCGGGGATTGCACACTCTTCTCAATGATTGCAGCCACTGCTGAAATCATTGAAAAAATGCCCCGCACTATAGGTATCTCTTACTCTATCTGTAACACACTTTCCAGCACAGTAATATGATAACATTTGTTACATTTTTCTCGCAGTGGATAAAATGTAACAAATGTATCATATTATTACTGTGCTGGAAAGTGTGTTACAGAATTGTTAAATAAACACAAACACTCAATAAATTATTTAACATTTATCTGAATTTTCACCTTTGAATCTCGTTTTTTTGGGTCGGGTCTATCCAAATTCAAAAATCCATATTTGAGTTAAACAAAAGAACAACTCGAATTTGAACACCAACACTACCTGCCACAACTGTATGATGCTATCATGTCTATATGGAGCCAAATCCTAGTGAAATGTTTCCAGCACTTTGGTAAATCTATGCCATGAAGAATTCAGAAGTTGTGAATGCAAAAGGGGTCCAAGCGGATAACACCAAGCTGTACCTAACAAGTATTAGCAAATATTCCTATAGTAGGTATAAACTAGATATACTTTGGGAAAGTACTTTACAGAGCCAACTTGGTTTCAACTTTCAAAAACGCAAAGAGTGGTACACAAGAATTTATTTTGACTTTTTACTTCTGTTTTGGGCACTTTATTATAGGAAAAATACAAACTGAAAAAGACAAAAGAAAAATTCAGTGAAAGATTATGTAAGGATCACCTGAAAATAGTACATTTCATTACACAAGAATAAAGTAAAGGGTGTCTCTATGCCTTGATTTGTCCTCTAAATTCCTCCTTGTATCCCCTCCATTGTATCTCCGGACAAAGTTTGATACACATTGAGACTGTGAAAACTTTGAGTTAATGAGGCACAAACAAGCCATCCACCCTCAAGAGGCTTTTGAGTGGAGATGCAATTATCTGGTGCACTTTCTGCTGCAATATAATCTCTTCTCTGGTCCCTCTACTCTTGTCCATGTGCCGAATGGAATTTTATTGAAAACAGTAAATTTGACAATGGAGACACAAAGTGCTGAATCCCTTGATGTATGTTTCCAGACACAAAGCCCTCAATGTGCATATTTCAGCACTTCACAACAATTAAAACAACAGAACCTTTGTGACTGGAAGACGCTATAGTCAAACTCATGTTAATTATTGTATTTGTCCTGAGCGAGATTCGATCTGCATTCGGCTATTAGACATCTGGCTGGGGTTTAATCAACGTCAAGAACACATCGAAAATGTTCACAAGCTGAAAAGATTTGTCTGTTTTAAACTTAGCCTGCTGCTTGCGGCTCTAGGTTTTAGTTATTATAGGCCAATCTGGGCAAATGTAGCAGATGCAATTGTGCAAGTAAGGATTCACATTTAAAGTCCAAATTCCAGTTTGGATAAAAATGCCAAAAAAAGCCAGCAGCTTTTAAACAAAAAAGGAACTCCAGCTTCAATTTTCACCTCTTTTTTGGAGAAGTCACCCACAGAGTCACCACGCTCAGGGATTCAGGATTGGTTTGACTTTGCCTTGGCTATTACTTGAAACAAGCTGCAGAGATCACTTAATATTTTCAACATGGTAAACATAATAGGCTTGATTTATTGAAGCTCTCCAAGGCTGGAGAAGATACACTGTCATCAGTAAAGCTGAGTGATCCAGCTAACATGATATAGATCTGGTCCAGGATTCAAAACATTTGCTAGCAAACAGCAAATTACTTTTAAGAAATCCATTCCAGGTTTGCTGGATCACCAAGCTTTACTGATGAAATTGTACCTTCTTCAGCCTTGGAGAACTTTAAAAAAACAAGACCCTTTGTGAGTCTTTACATGTATATTTAAATATGGAAGGTAAACTTTTTCTGGTTTATGTACCACCTGCTGCCAGAGAACAGAGAACAAGGTTAGGTTTTACTCTAAACTGCACTGAAATATCCCCACCGAGGGAATCTCACCTACAACGAGTAACCAGTTCCTGTAACTTACTCGTTGCATCCTAGTATACCTGTATCATAAAACCTCATGGTACCTGTATATCATGACTAAATCATTCAAGTTTTCCATAATTATCGTTTGTTAACCGTCTCACCCTCCCCTGAAAAAAAAAGCATACAGTGAAACGCGTCAGTAACAGAGACAAATTGCGTATGACAACTAACTATGAGGCTATGGTTCAGTCATTTAATGTTTAAATTTTACCTGGGTGCACTAGCAGAACTTTGTCTAGCTCCCTTGCACACTGATTACTTGTGAAATTTGTAACCATTCATTTCACTTGAATAATTGATTTATATGCCACAAGACCTCTTCTTTCCTTTTTGGTTTCAGCCACACTCACTCCAGACTGGGATTTGAAACTAATTTGCTTTTTTTAATTTTTACAACACTATTTTATATTATAAGTAAAATACAAATTAATTGCCCAAACCCTTAATTTTGCCTCCTTGGAATCTTTTTGGTGGCATTTATTGTAAACCTAATGAAAGTGCATATTAAAAGCTCTTAAAAACACAGAGTGATTGAAGCAAGTAGAGACTGGAGGTTGCACCAAATAAAAGGTGATATGGGTAGGAAGAGGGGGTCCAGCTTTATAAGCACATCTTCCATTTTAAAGGGTTTACTTTAAGTTTTTAATTTTTGCTAGTGCTAAAAGCTCAGAACCTTGAATGGGTTATTGGCACTAAAACCAATGAACCCTCACCCCCCCCCCCCCCCCGTGTTGTCCAACAACAAAATCACGTTGGGCATCTATATAGAAAAAAGTACCAAGGATAATTAATGAATGTTTGCAAAAGCTTTGGAACAGATAAAAATTGGGACTTTTAATCTGGGGTTTGCTTCAACCTGCCGGTGAAATGTTTCTTGGTTGCGTTACAATACAACAAAAAAAAATCAGTTCAGTAACTTTGTGACATACGTGGGTCACTGGCGTACATTGCTACACTCATCGCTTGTGTGATCGTCTGATTCCTAGTATTGTTGCTGCCCATTAGATATAGCAAATCCCTGGAAAAGCTTAGTGTGCAAGTAGCTGTAACACATCAGCAAGTTCCCTCCCTGCTGCATTTGCTATTTTTATTTTTGCTAGGAAAACAATCAACATAATAGACTGAAAATGCATATGCATCTAATGAATCATTATGCTGGTGGATGTCGTTGGAACAATAATGGATTTTCTCTGCATCTTATTTTTAAATCCTTCTATACAGCAAAAAAAAGGTGTGTGTGGGGGGGGGGGGGGGGTTAGTTAAGTCTCTCCCTAAAAGTAATATGTGTATATATATCTATATACAGCTTATTATACTAGTTTCAAACATACGCACTTGGAGAGAGGTATTTCAAATTTCAGGGTGCGTTGCCCGTATTTTATTTGCAAAAACAACTTCCATGGTTTTCCCTTGCATGAATCTTCACTTTTAAGCATAAAAAATTTTTTTTAGCCTCCTGGCCAAAACTGTGGGAGACTTAGTCCCAGCTCACAGGCTTCACTCAGCCTTTCTTACCGAGCCACGCCTGGCCTGAGGCTGCAACTCTCCCCAGTGTTAAAGCCAAGTACCTTTTTATCAATGGCCAGGTACTTTCTAGCTACTATCAATTTCTGGCATGGAAACTGCATGGAGTGTCTAGTCTACTCCGGGCCTGGATCCCAAAAAAAGGATGAAAATTTACAGCACAAGACAGATTTATCCTGGTCCTTTATCCCCTTTCCAGGAGAAAGTTAGATAAACCTGTAACTTTATTTTGTGACACATGATATGATAAAGCTCAGCTCCAGACCAAACAGAAGTAAAAGCCAATCAACAGTTCTAACCTTTACATACATCCTTACATCCAACATTACGTGCATCCAACCATTGCATCCCACATTACATACATCGTACCGCTCCATCCAACATTACATACATCAAACCCTTCATCCAACATTACATACATCAAACTCTCCATCTAACATTACATACATTCAACTGCTCCATCCAACATTACATACATTCAACCGGCCCATCCAACATTACATACATCCAATCCTCCATCCAATATTACATACATTCAACTCTTTCATTATTATATATATCTAACCCTTCCATCCAACATTACAAGCATCCAAACCCTTCCATTCATTAATATATATATCAAACCCCTCCATCCAACATTATATACATCCAACCCTTCCATTCACCATTATATTCAGCCCTTCCATCCAGCAATACATACATCCAATCCTTCCATCCAACATTACTTGTTTCATCCAACATTACATAAATCCAACAATTCCATCCAACAATACATACATCCAACCCTTCCACCGGGATTACATACATCTACCTGTTCTATCCAACATTAAATACATCCAACCTTTATTTATATCCAACTGTTCCATTTAAAATTTTTTAAAAAAGTCCCAGCTTTAAATATAATTTAATGACTGGCTGACTGGATAACTATATTTTACTGGCAAACACTTCCACCCTACATTACATACATTCAACCCTTCCATCCAACATTACATACATCCAACAGTTCCATCCAACATTACATACATCCAACTCTTCCATCCATCATTATATTCATCCAACTCTTCCATCCAACATTACATACATCCAACAGTTCAATCCAACATTACATACATCCAACCCTTCCATCAAACACTATATACATCCAACCCTTCCATCAAACATTTTAATACAAGTTCCAGCTTTCAATACAATTTAATGATTGGCTTACTGGGTAACTATATTTTACTGCAAATGCTTGTCACAGATAATAAACAAGCTGCACCTTGAAGCTGCAGGATCTGCATGACAGACAGCCCACTAATGACTTCTAGAATCAGCCAGCACAGCAGTGTCTGTATTTCCATCATGACGGCTTGTTGTCACCAGTAATGGTGTCCCCTGAATTTCGCTTCCACATGAAGGTGATAGAAAGATCTGATGTTTTTTTTAATACTTTCATATTTACCAGCAAATAACATTAACTTCTGCTTCAGCCACAGCTTCTCGGCTTTTAAATTGTTATTTTTTTTTTTTGTGTGATATTTTTGCCATCTAAATGGTTGCTGAAAGCACAAAGATTTCTTCTATTATCCCACACAAGGGATTTAGGCAGAGTGGCATTTAAAACAGACATTTATATGTGACGATGGCTAAGGAAGAAAGAATTGCCTGAAAAACACCAGCCAAAGAAATATACAATCATTGCTGGAAGACAATGAGTTGGTCACATTAACCCCCTCAAGGGAAGACAACCCAGGAGCCCATGGGACCTGGGTTCCTTTCAAATTGGGGAGACTTGTGATTTGTATAAGATAAGAGGGGCGAGAGGAGGAGAGGAAAATGTGTGGATGCTGGTAAGGAACAAATGGGAAATTCTGCCTAACATACTTTGACCACAAAGACCAGGATTGTTGCCATGTGGCTCTGCTAGGCAGAATTAGCTATTTTACCACCCAAGAACAATGTTGTTTAAATCTTTTTTTAATAAAGGTCCAGCATAAAAACATGCTAAACATTATTTAAGATAACATTTCACTTTGGCCCTATTTAAATTACCAAGTGAGCCATACTCCAAGGAACCGCTGGAGGCTTCTAAAAGTACAGCTACCCGTAAAAGAATGATAGCTGGATCAGGGAGCAGTTTAAGTATTATTCCATTATTCAAGTATTCCAGTATTCAAGTATTATTCTGCATGTGCAGCTCAGCTTTGATGCCAGAAACCTGGAGCAATCAGGCTGGTAAGACAGATTATTGCAGAAGAGACATTGCCTGCCCTTTCTGCAATAATGACCGGCCTGAAGATGCAAATTTAGAAGAGGAACGTTAAACCACAGTTTGTAACAGAGATACATCTGCCATTTTTATTTACTGTGGACAGGTATAATATTCCATGTCAGAACATAAGAGGATAATTTTACAATGCATGCTAATACCTGTGTCTTGTTTACTGCGTGTTGGAGAGAGGACATTCCAGAAACTGCAAAGCTGAATTGTCTGGCGTTCTTTTACCGGAAACAGATTGTCCCTGTTTACCACCTACACAACAAAAGACCAGAAAACAATATATCCCTTACCGAAGTCAGAGAATGTTTTGTATTTTCACCATTATGAACGATGCTGAGCTGTGTACTATGTCGGGGTCACAAATAATGTAGCACAGTTTCAATAGTAACCAAGCTCCTAGGAGACAGAGGAGCCGAGCTCAGACAGCAGGAACTTGTAAATTGGACTTACATCTATAGCGCAGACCTATAGCTGTGTGTTGTACTGTATGCTGCTGTGCCGACAAGAAACTCCTTCATACGAATGGGTCACATATCACATGTAGTTTTATACTTTGAAGTGGAACCCCAGCTTGTGAATTATATAACACAGGGGTCCGCAAAGTTTTATGGTCACTTATGGGGTGGGTGGCAGGACACTAGGCTCGACCTGCCCTAATGGCCCGGCCCACCACTAGGGAACGCGCCCTGAAGTGAAATCCCTCTCCTTTGTATGCATTGTGGAGGAGAGGGATTTCACTTCAGGGAGCTTTCCCTGTTTACCAAGGAGGCGGAAGTATCAACGCCGGCCGCGGTAAGTAGGGGAGCTACTGCAAGGGGGCGGCTCTGGTAGTTCCTAACGCCCCCTGGCTGATCCGCCAGCTAAAAGCCAGATGGCCAGGGGGCGTTAGGTCAAAACGAACTACCGTCTAGGCCGTATCTGGCCTAAAGGCCAGGGTTTGCCGGCCTTGTTTTCTACATCATCAAACTGGTCATACATTGGGGTGGCAATAAAACCTGCCTGGGTGACACAATCATACTGCCATATAACACAATCCATATTTAGTAAAAGTGCTCTAACATTGTCACCTTTCCAAAAACTCATATTATCTTTAATTGGTCGCACAGACATTTGCAATCTCTCAAAAGGGAGGACACCTTCTGGAGCTGTTTGTCCTAAAGTATAAAGTTCCTAAGGATCGGCTCTTAATACTTCTCTGAAAGCTGCAAGTGCTGAGGCCGATTCAGGATATGTTGAGATTTTTGATTAAGAGTGACCATTTGGTTCCAATACAGTGTTTCTCCTGAAGAAGAAACAAGTGTGAAACGCGTAGAAGAACATCCTTTGTATGGATCTTTATGCTCAACAGAAAGGTCACAAAGAAGTTTTACTCATTACTCTAATTTCTATGGCACACATGTAGCAATTGCATCAATTTTTTTATTTATTGCGAATGATGTAATAATTAATTTTGCTATTTTATGTAATGGTACCTCAAAAGTCCCAATAAATGGTTGTGTAAAAAAATTGTAGCATATTCGGGGACGTGGTCCATGTTTTTGTCTTTTAGATCTGGCTAACGTAAAGAATTTTTACATTCCTTTCTATGTGATTTGGATTTCCTTGAAAATCTTGCAAGGTTTAATTGCATGCAGTAAGTGAATATTATTTGCTAAGGGATAATTCATTCTTCTAAGTCAGCTTTTCTCAACCCTTTTTAACATGGGGGAACCCTTGAAATAATTTTCAGGTCTTCAGAAAACCCCTTCTATAATTACTATATATCTACAAATCACAGTATATTAGTGTGGTGGTCAGTGGGAAGAATTCCTCTTACATTGCTGGGCATTGGGATAAATGTCACCCTTACAGATAGCCAAAAAGATCATTGGGGTCACTTATACTGACCTGAGAGGTGCAAACTGCTCATTGCTCAAGGAACCCCCAGCAACCTCTGGAGGAACCCCGGCTGAGAAACACTAAGTCAACTAAGTCTAAGTCAACCGCCTTTATTTCATTATTTTATTAGTAAATCAACCCCAATGTACACATATGGATTAACATAAAATCATATCTGAGGATTGCGGCACTTTTATTGCTATAGGGTTCAAAGCTTTTATAATATTTTCATTTCATGGATAAATCAGATTGCTGCATTTGGCATAGATTGGCTGGGTTGATAAATATATTTTGTCTGTGTTAGTCTTAAAAATATTGTTGTGTCTTTGGATAAATAAATTATCCATAGATGGCATACAAAGCGAAGGATTCAGACATATCATGTCAAGCTTTGCTCAGAGACCGATGCATCACGGAGAATTCTGATCAGCAGATTCCACACAATTACTCTGCCAGGGAAATAATTGATTTCCATGAGAAAAATGAGATTCTGCGACATATGGATGCCAAATTCCTTGATAAACCTTTCCTAGAAGGAGTCGGATATTTCCAGGACATAATTATCAGGATATGTTGAACTTTGTATATCACATCATCACTGATTCACAACCGTGATGGTCTAACATTGCCAATGACATTTTGTATCTACAGAAGGATGGATGTCAGGGGATTTGGAATGAATTGTATGCATGTTTCTCATATATTTCATGCTGAATACTTTAATAGGATAAAGCTATTGAAGGGGTGGATCTGTTTGCTGGTAATAACATGGAAACAAATCCTGCTTTTATGAGCCAGGATGAGGGACTTGCAACCCATGTTTATTATACAACAATGAGGGTCATCCTAAGCAGCCCAATAATTACACGCTCAATATTAGACACAGCTTGCATTTATAGGTATTGGATGTGCTATGTCTATGGGAGATTTATCTGTAAGAGATGAAGCACATTTTCAGCATTCTTTCCAAACATTGAGATGTTTCTGAAATCTACGAGAGATCCTATAGAGTGATGGTATCGCCAGACCATTAAATTCAGCAATATTCCTGTAAGGTTTTATGTTCATTATTTTGGTTAAATGTTCAGGGATTCTTGGGTGAAAACATTTATGGTGACTTGGGTGAAAAAAAACAATCTAAGTAGTGGTGAGCAATCGGAAAAAGGGGCAATGACATGCAAGGAAGGAGGAATCGACATTCTTGTAGTTGTTATGAAGATTGTTAGGTAAATGAATAGGGAATAGGGGAAGGAGTTTGACTCATTTTACCATCCCAAAACAATATTTATTTACGGCTATGTGTAATATTTATTAATTTCATACATAAATGTTTTTATGATCAGTACTGAAAACATTTTATGAATAAAATATTGATTTTTGCATATTTATATTTTGCATTCTGTTTTTTAAGTGAAAGTAATATAAAGGTCATTTGTACATGCTGCTTTTATCCCCATTGGGTGGAAAAGAATTTTCTCAGTAGCTCGAGCTGATAGTTACATAGTAAGTCCATCAAGTTCAAACACTAGGGGAATAAACATAGAACAACCCAGCATATCCCAGGTAAAACTATATATGCACACCTGATCCAGAGGAAGACAAAGATAGTGACTATGACTCTGTATCTAGAGACATCTGAATGCTGCACACAAAGTAAAAGAATATACACATCCTACCCTAAAAAGGAAATGAATCCTGGCACGCTTCCTGTTTGCATACCCCTCTGTGCTCTTGGAATAGTTTGGCGTGCATGAAATGTTTATTTTCAAAGGCTGTAATTGTATAAAAACCAGATATAAACCAACAGCTTAAACATCTATAAATGAATATGTTAAGAAAGAAAGGTCTGTCTATGAAATAATGAGATGCGTTTCTATCTCTATCACAAAGCAGTGAGATGATTCTGATCTCTTGCCATGAATGTGTAAACTTCTCCAAACATGCAGGACAAGCGGCGGCACTCTCTGTTCTTTAGTTTGTTGTCACCCACCGTTTAATGCCGTTGTGTTTCCCCTCATGTGCTGAAATCCACTATAAAAGTTGAGCAATTGAGTATCAGTTTGATTCTTTTAGAAAAATCTCACATTAGAGCCACAGGAAATTTTCACTGACATTCTGCAGCAACTTGCGGTGGAGCCGAACCTGGCCCTGAGCAATTGCCTGGTTTATTTACAAGCCCTGCTTGCCAGTGGAATTTTATATTTCTGTACAATGTGTGCGAGCATCTGTACTAATTATCTACTGTAAAATGTATCTAAACCCTAGACCAAAAATGAAATTTACCCCAGTTTACCAGTCCTTAGATGCAGTGGCTGCATTTGTTTTCATTTTTTCTGTATTTTTTTTTTTTTCTTTGTTACTCTGCCAGTACCAAATTCATTATGCTCATTTGGGATTATGGAGGAGCAATGATATCACCCTAGGGCAAGACTACAGAACACAACCCCCCCCCCCACACACCCACCCAATTTTGCACATTTTCTATGTATCATTGAACTGAACTGTTTAGTTATCTTCTTTAAAGATATTTGTACATTCATACGTTTGATTTCCTATAATGCTGCAAATGGAGAAAGATATTTCTTCAGAAATCCAGTGGGCACCTAACTCCCTGTCTGAGATGACTACACAGAGCTTCTTCTGCCCTAAAATCCTAAGCAGTGTTGTCAGCCTTGCTTGAGTTTTCCCCAGATGGACTAGAGAAACCCTTTAAGTCCCCATTACTGCTGGGTAACAAAGGAAAACCTATGATATGGAATCTAAGCTACATCTGGTCCTCATCAGAGAAACCCTCAAGGAGTGATAGGGCAGTCACCCTAATACTGGGCATTTTGCTGCAAAATGTCACCAGGTCATGGCCCCCAGGATCGTCCCACCAAAAGAAGGGCTTCTGTGTAGGAGTCAAGCATGGTGACAGAACCCACTACAGGCAAGACGTTGTTGGTATCCAGGCAGAAGGTCCGGGCAGGGTAAAGGCAATGCATGCACTAGTAAGAGTTCCAAATGTTAAAGATCCACTTTAAAAAAAATTGTGATTATGCAATAAGCGTTCTGAGCTGCCTAATCGTCTCTACTGTCTAAATTTGCTGAAATGCCCATGTGCAGCTTAGTTTCTCCTGCGGGTGCAGGGACAGAATGAACTCCCTGGCCAAAGGAGAGAAATGCAGGACAGTGCAGATATGTACTATTTTATTTCAACCAGGGGCATAAATTGTTATATACTGTACATATATCTGTATATATATATATTTATCATGGACTTACTGAATGTTTTACAGAATGCTAACTCTAAAGGATCTGTTTTGCCCTGGTGAAGGGAGAACATATTTTGAAGTTACCATCTCTCTCCCATTTTACAATCCAGGTCCTGCACTCCCTGCGACATTCAGGTTTAAAATCTTGTTTAACGCAATGGAAGATCATAAAGACTCATCAAAGCATAACCCTTCTCCTGTAAGATTTTCCTGTGGCACCTTCCTTATCTCAGCACAGAGGTCATGTTCTAAATCCTTCTAGAGGTGAAGAAAATTCATTTAGAATAATCTCAACCAGATACAAGATGACATAAATGTACATTTACACCAGGAATGTCAAGGAACACGTCATCATTCTTCCCAGTTTACTTATGTCACCCCAATGATATTTAATTACCCCTCTTCCTGGGGAAACCTGGGCATTTTATCCAGAACAACTGCGGAATGTGATTGGATTCTATATTTCACAAATCTTTCAAATCTGATATCAGAACTTTATTTTAAATAGTTTATTTGTTGAAATATGTTTCTGCAGAATGGTTGGAAACATTTTAATTTCACCTAACAATGCACCGCATCTAAGCCCAGAGGGCATGATAACTTATTAGGTGATTGCTACAATGTAAAATATTAAACGAGGGGCAATACATTGACATTTTGCTATGACAACCTTTTCACCTTATTTACTCAAATATAGCGATTCTGAAAATATTTCTGGTCTTTTGAATTCTATCCTTCACTTTTGTGGAACTTTCACAGAAACGAAACTGTAAACTGACGCGTTTCACGGACATGCACATCTTCCTCAGACTCAAATTTCTTGGCTATATTATACTTGACAAGTTTATTGATTACGTTTATTTACACACTGCAGTGTACTTTTGTTATTCTATGATTTGAGTCTGTTGAAGAGGCATATGTTTTTTTCAAACTTGCCTACCCATCTTCTTCTGTCTGCTAAACCCTAATTACTTCCCACCACTACATATCGCCCATCCTATTGTGTGTGAAATTCCCGCACCTACTAGATTGTAAGCTCTTCGGGGCAGGGTCCTCTCCTCCTGTATCACTGGCTGTATTAGTCTGTCATTTGCAATCCCTATTTAATGTACAGCGCTGCGTAATATGTTGGCGCTATATAAATCCTGTTTAATAATAATATTAATGTCCACTAAACGCGTCAGTTTCATCTTCCATATTTTCAACAGAGCTGAAGCAGCAGAACAAATTCTGGAAGACCAAAAATATTGTCAGTTAGTCTCAGATATTGTTTATTCCAGGCTGGACACTTCACCATCTAATTTGTTGTTGATTTTATTTATATATTTATCTTGTATATATTTTGGATGCTGAATTTGTCTCTTTTATTAAGTTTTAAGGTTGAGGTTGAAATAAAATTAGAATGTGATTTTAATTGCTGTTTACACACATAAATTATTAATTGATATCCCGTAGATCATACATATGAGTCGTGGAAATTTCAGGGGAAATTAAAATTAATTATTTGTTATTGATGATACTTCTTGGGTATCAGAATCATAATTCACCATTTTCTCTATTAATTGGGCGTTAAACTAAGGGGGTGCTACATTCATTTACAAATATATACCCATGGAATTCCCTATGGGACTTTGTAGAATCCCCTTACATGACTCCTATTACATTAGGCAATTTACAGGGATTGGCATTCTATTTAGCCACGATTTACAATAATCTACACAATTTTGCAAAATGTACTTTACAGCAAATAAAAAAATAAATAAAATCTAATCTTTAGACTGTAAAACTGTAACAGTACAACAGGCCCAGCTATAAAGCTGAAAAACATTACAGATTCAATGACGTTGGCTGTGTGTGTTTCAGGCAAGAATAATATGTTTTTTTCTGTTTTTGTCATGGATTCAAAACTATGATATGGTTTAAATTGATTTAAAAAAAGAAGAAGATTATGCACAATTTTGCTTGTGTAGATCAGGGAGTCTTGGAATGTTTAATCTTAAATTTGTTCAGAATACTAATGCTGGGTAAATCTTAAAACTGAGGATTTGAGAAGAGCTAAATTATTCATGGAAATGCAGAAACAATTCTGATCCCCTCGTCGGATGACTTTAAATTGTGTCATTGAGTGATTTCACATAAGATGAGGAATGTATACTTTGAGAAAATTGGGTGTTTATTTCTACTATATGTATATATTTGTGTTATGACAATGTGTTTACTCACAGCACTCTTTTTATTATCTGATATTTCCCCTGAAGAAGCGGGATACCCACCCACGAAAAATGTTGGGCTTTTTTGAATATCGATTTTTGTCACTGCACTGTGGGTTTCATGAAATTAATTTTTTGATATTCTGCTTTGATATGTAAATTATGGCGATATGTTTTTGTTATCATTTTAACATTTCAAATAAAAATTTTAGATTTTATTTGTCATATATGTTGCCATATATCTCCCTTCTTTGGCTTTCTTGGTAACCAGACATTCTTGGCTGTTTGTTTGGCCTTTCATATATGTCAAAAACATTTTTTTTTGGTCATCTGCTGAAGTTTTTGATAATTTAAGCTGAACTCTGGGAAATCAATGAAATAGCCAGATAGGTGATAAGGGTTTGGACAGCTCTGTTACACATCCTTATTGACTTCAATAATGTTTAGATGCGGGGCAATCAGAGATCCTGAATTTATGGATCAGTTAGACCAATTGGTTCTAGAACTGATCTAGAATGGCTAGAGACCTGATCTTTCTTTTGCTGTGTGTGGGTTACATTTCCAAATCTTGTCCCTGGCCATGACTTGACAGCAAAAGGACAAGCAGCGAACTGCTCTGTTTTCATCTTTCACTCATCTTCACTCACTTTCACATATCAGCATGTACATGAGCACAACTGATTGACTACTTCTCTTTCACTCAGTGTGAACTCTTCTGTACTTTGACCACAGGACAAATTCAGGTAAAATTTTTTAAAGCAGACCGAACATTTTCACCACAATTTTAACTTAAGATAAAAGGGTAGATAACCCTTTTATATATAAAGTAAGGAATACATTTTTTTTTTTGGTAAATTACTTTTTTTTTGTTTAAAAAAGGGGGAAGCCCTGCCTATTGTGTCTTTACCCCTACGGCAGAAAAGACTGAATACTGGGAATGCCGAGCCTCCTGGAATACATACGTCACATATTTCTGCTGGCTTCTGGTTGTTCCTTCTGCCTTTTTCATGCATGCGCAGTTGAAGATCGGGTGATGTAGCAAACAAAAAGAAGATGGAAGAAGTTTGAGTCTTGCTCCGAGGCGGGACAAAGGAGGATTCTAGGATGGCGCGGAACCAAGGCAGCTCTGGAGGGATTGAGGGATCTGTGGAAGTAAACTAGTGTCATGTTAATTGTACAGTTTTCATTCCAGGCATGTAAAAAAAAAATTGGGCACCTTAATAAAAAAAATGCCAATTCTAAAAAACATGATTTTTTCTTTCAAAACAATAAAACTTTACCATTGGTATATTGTGATGTAATTACATTCACCAAATACACATTTGCCTTTCGCAGCAATTTCATCCGTTTCTTCTCTTGATGGGAGAAATTCCTATCACAAATAATACTTCACAGTTTTCCCGTAATAGAAGGCTGTATCCAGCAATCCTTTCCATTGGCTTACACAGTAGGTACCCGGGCATATGAACCCATCACCGGTGTTTACATATGCAACAGAACCCTAGTCTGATATTTATCACCCACTATGGGGACTTATATCGGCCATGCCTTCAGTTTCCTGGGATTTTTGGAACAGCAACTTCACAGGTGATGTCCCTACTGCGTAAAATAAACATACCTGCCAAATTACTATTTTTTAAATACCTGTCCGGGATACCTAATCATGGTCTACCATGACCTACCATGGCCATTACAAGGGGGGGGGCATTCTAAATGTTTAATGTATTATTTATTAAAAATATCAAGAATGCAAAATGGGAAATGTGAATGTTCTACATGGGGCAAAAACAGCCCAAACTCCTGAATTTTAGGGAACTGATGCGGGAACTATGTTAGGGAGATTTTGTTTTTGAAGTTTTAGTTGACTTGATGTCCAAGGTTCTTCCCATTATTGAAGTGCCAGCTTTGGATGTACAGACTCTGCCCCTCTGTCTCTTATACCCTCTTTCAAAGACTTGTTCCATATTTTACTCTTTCATTTTTTGTTTTTTTTACTCCTCTTATAATCAGGCCTCGAAGTTTTGCTCCCTTTTTCTCATCTTTGCATACTCTTGGCTGTAAATTTGCAGCGTTCTAAAAATTAGATACACGACTTTGGCTTTAAATGTGAATTACAACCATCAAATAAAAGTCTGTACAAGAACATTGTTGAGAATAAAACAAAACGGCATCACAAATGAATTTATAGAGCGCAGACCGGTAAATATACATTATGCTCGGCTTAGAGGATTCTATTTGGCAATTCAATTTATCGCTTAGCACTTTTCCTCATGTTTCCAAAAGGTGACCTGATATAAAGGTTATTGGCTGGAATTGTGGCTCATATTTTTTCTCAGTCGCAGTTAGGCAGGTAGATAGGATTCAAGCATAGAATGAGCCTCCTCCATGGGTTTTGTCAAATGGATGCAGATAATTTACTGATCTTCCAAAATATCACAAAGTTTGTTACTAAGTTAGAATTAAAATTTGGAGACATTTTGGCAAAATGCATTGGAGTCCATGGAAGGGGTAAAGTTATTTAGAGATATTATCAGAGCCCGCTTTCTCACAAGGTCACCTAGGCCATGGCCCAGGGCATCATGATTACTATTTGGCAGTACACTATTTCTATGTTGAACTGGAACATGGAACTGGAACTGGAACTCTACAGTAACAGGAAGCACTACATGAAACTGATTATCCTGAGGTCACAGTGCAGGGATCTGTGCAGGGCAACATTCGTATTAAAGTATCACTCTTTTTCCATTCCATTTTCACTCTCGCTACCCCCTCTTTTTTCTTTCTTTCTCCCCTTTTATATCTCACCTATCCTCTCTCTTTCCTTCATTTACTTTCTATCTATCTCTCTTCTTACTCTTTCCCTCCATCTCTGTATGCCTTCATCTTCCTTCTTTTTATCCCTTCCATCTCTTCCCTCTTACTCCTTTTCTCTTTTTCTATTTTGCATACCCCCCCCCCTTCTCTAGTTGCCCAGCCCCCCAACTCTTTCTCTCTCTGTCTTCTTTGCTTTCTCCCCCTATGTTTTCTTTTCCTTCTTCCTTTACCCCTCTCTCTTCTCCCTCTCTATCTCTCTTTCCGCCCTACACTCCCTCTATTTCCCCTCCTCCTCTCTCCCCACTATTTTCACCTCTCTCTCCTCTCTCCTTCACTCTCTGCTCCTCTCCTCTTCAATGTCACTATTACTCTTCCATCTTACTCTCCATTCTCTCCCTGCTCTAAATTTCTCTACTCACTGCCCGTTCCCTTTCTCTGTCCCCTTTTCTTCCCCATTTCTCTTGCCCTTTCTCTCCCTCCTCTCCTGGATTCTCCTCCCTCCTTCTCTATCTGTCCTTCCCCTCCTTCCCTCTTCCCATTAGCTGGACTAGGGGAACAAAAAGTATAAATCCAACCCTACATATTATATAAAACCCCATGACATCTAAAAAAGTACCAATCACTATACCCTTAAAAATGAGCTACCCACAAAACATAAATCTAAAAGTAATATGTAAATGTACACAGAGTGTTGTTCTGTTCTATCGAGAGGGGGATTTAACTGCACCCTAATGAAAAACACGGTGGTTGTTCCCAATCAGTCATTCATAAATCTGCTGGATTGAAGAGTGATTTCTTAGGACTGCTGTACACATGTCAAATGTATGACTGAATTACAGGGTGGGATCTTGGACGGAAGGTACATTTCCCCTATATATGGACGCTGGTCCCTTTAAACTGGTGTGTTGGGAAAGGAGTCAGACACCAGGAGTCGAACCTGCCCAGCAGGAAGAGAGGAATCCCATAAAGGCTCAGGTGTGCAAGAGGGAGGAGTAGAATTGCAGGAAGTGGCTTGCAAACCAGGTGAGGAATCAAGCAGTGGTGTTGCTGTTGATGCTGATTCGATTCTGTTTTGGACCCTCACAGGATACTTGTCTTGGACTCCTCCTTATTGTGGGAACGCTCTGATGGACTATTGACAATTACCCAACTAGGCTGAAGTAAGCCATTTTCTGTTTTGTTTATACCCCCCTGGGTTGCTGCAAAGAAGCGGTTTTCTATAGTTATCCCAATAAAGTCTTGTGTCTGTTGCACCCTTTTGGTGGTAAGCGTGTTGGCTGCAGTCTGAGCTAATCCCCAGACAATTGTCTGACATTTTGTAATAGCTTTAGGCTTGGTCATTGTTTTCCTTACCTAAAGCTTCCAGTCCTAGAAAGAAAAAGCTTGGGTCCTTTTCATAACTGGGGTGGAAAACTAAATGGTTAGCCACTCCCAGGTGCATAGCAAACAGCTGATGATGTGCCCTGGACAAGCAAACCACACCACAGGTAATACACGGTAATTGAACGTGGTGGTCCTTGCAGTTGGATCTCTTACTCCAGAAGTGACTTGTCACTTTCAGGAGCTTCACTGCAACCACATGCAAATACATATACAAAATGGTTTCCAACTGAAAGGGAGGAGTTGGGACCATGGTTGAGCCTGTTGCGAACCGCTGTGGTCAACCGTACATCTGATATGGATATTAGTCTATGAAGAAGCAGCACTGTCATTCTATTATAATCATTTGAAGGGTTTAATTATATGTTAAGGAAAATAGTTAATAGTTATTAGTAATTAAAATCGTGATTTTTGTGCACCCTTATGTGTTTATGTGACCCGTTCCTACTTCCCTGAACCTTATATACAATAGACATAGTGAACCTAGACCAATTTGTGTCTACACTTGTCAGTGATGGATTGTCTTGGATTCAGTTATTGGTGTTCCCAGACAATGGGGGAGGAAAATGTTCAAAGTGACCAAAGGTGAAGCTGCAGCCTCTTTAAACACTCAACATGTGATTTTTGCTTGTACATGATTGGATGATTAATGGTAAACTTTGACTTACTATGCTGGAATTAATAATGAAGATTTCGTCCGAATATTAATCCCAACCTAATATGGCAAATGTTAACGTCAAGCCTCTGCCAGGGTCATTACACTCATCTGTCGTTCCATTTTGTTTGATTCCCAAAAATGTTTCTGTATGGACTTTTATTTGATGGTCGTAAAATACATTTAAATGTCGTCTCAAAGTTGTGACTCTAATTTTGAGAATTTTGCAAATCTATGGCCAAGCACATGCAAAGCTAGGAACTATTTGGTCCAGTCTGTTCCTTAGTGAGTTGATGGTGGGAGAAGATGAATGGGGGTGCTACCATCCGATAAAAAGTGATGTAATCGTTCCTTTAAAGGAATTTCTCTGTAGGAACCATTTTAACTTTTTGCTAGGAAGAGGGCATGTAATAGAAGGGGGGGGGGGTATCCTCAATGCTCTTTTATCAAGCATTTGTTTTTATAAATCCAATTGAATGAATGAATGAATGCGCAAAGTTTTGTATACATGCTAAATGAACCTCATTGGCAATGAACAATGTCTTAAAGATGGCCATATTCAACTGTTCATAAAAGTTGTAACAAAGGATTCAACAAATATTTCGGCATTTAAGCAGAACTAAACTAAACTGGCGAGACTCATCTATCAGCATTCCATCACAAGGTGCTGCCATCTTCTTACTCTTTTTCCTCCTATAGCTAATCTTCGGTCATGCTGCTTGCCAGGATAACATAACTCCTACACAGGCGCACAGGAGTTCATTAATCTCTGGCACATGCAAGCAAAGCCAGAATCGCCAGATTTTCCTTTAAAGCTGGTGCTGCTCATGCACAACTTTGATGCCAGAACACAGGAGCAATCCGGCCGGTAAGACATTATGGCCGAAGGGATATCGACTGCCCCCCCTTTGTGCAATGATGATTCACCTGATAATGGATAGGGATGAGCATGCAAACTTTTTAGGTACGATCTCACAACGAATCTCGCGCCTACTGAACATGTAAGCAAGAACGGCCTTCTGAATCGCTGTGAGGTCATGTTCACAGGCGTACTGAACTCATATGACCTCTCAATGGAGATTCTCAATCACATGAGTTCAGTAGTACGCCTGTGGTCACATCTGATTGAAGGCTCGTATCAATGACAAGTACAGCCCAGGGAGTGTGGGAACCTTAACCGTGGGAACCTGCGATCACAGCCGATTGGAGGCATTTGCCTGCAATCAGCTGTTACCGCAGGAGTACTACTGAACTGATATGACCTCTCAATGGAGAATCTCCATTGAGAGGTCATATGAGCTCAGCTGTCCAGGTGCCCACGCTCCCTGGCTTGTACTTATCATTGATAAGTACAGCCCAGGGAGTGTGGGAACCTAGCCCATGGGAACCTGCAGTCACAGCTAATTGGAGGCACGTGCCTCCAATCAGCTGTGACCGCAGGCGTACTACTGAACTCATATGACCTCTCAATGGAGAATATCCATTGAGAGGAACCTGGACCGTGGATTCGTGAAATCGGTTCGCCAAAATTTTGCGGACCCATCGGAAGTTCAAGGAAAATTTTGCGAGACTGTCAGAGGCATTCTCGCCCATCCCTAATCATGGGGACATAAAAGCATGCATTGGCTTGTTTGGGGAAGAAAGTACCCAATCTCTTACCAATCATACCGGCTGTCTTTACAGTTGTCTGGTCTGGTCTGTGAATGATCGTATTGTTACCTTACCACATGTAATATATGCACTATCTGGTTGTTCATAAACTTTTGTTTAAAATCTGAAACCATGAAGGAGGCACATTATTCTTTGGAATCATGGTTTCTACCCCTGCAATTAAAGGAATATTCTGTCATTACCAGGTTGTCAAAATCTTATGAGGTGAGAAGCTGGTGGAGCTAAAACCAAGGGCCCACAGAAAATTCCAGGTTCTGAACTGAGTCTTCATAGCAGTTGAGAAAAGTACACAATATGCATATTTGCAGTAGTATTTATGTATGCACCATTGTAACTTGCAATTTCAGACTGTTTGTTAAGAAATAAAAGAACAAAATGTATTTTCGATGTATGCAAGTATGTGGGATGTTCAGGGTTTTGTTATTTCAGATCTGAAAATAATATTATGTTTCTAATCAATTTTAAGTAAATGCAAAAGTGACTAATGCAAATTTTTCAAGGCAGCCCTATAATTCAGTGTGTATTTATAACTCCAGAATTTACAGGGTAGGAAGTGTTATTACACACTATACAATCAATGCACGGAAATCAGGTGTTACTTTTCCCAGCTATCACACTTCTTATTTCTTTTCCAGGTGGCCATCACACCTGGCTGGTCTATTTATTTAGAGAATGGATAGTTTTTTTTGGTCTGCCTCATAGCTTTCAATTTTAAGCTGATATTCCATAAATAATGTTTTTAGAGGGTGGCTTAGATATGTACATAGAGATCTTTTGAATATATTGAATACCTACAGAATTTATGTGCCTGAGATGTATCACACGATATGATAGTAGGTGCAAATATTCCCTCTCTATCCCATTTCCTCTTTCTCTATGAATAAAGCCCATTGGTGAGGGGAAGCATGACTTTTTGCCCAAGGTACTAGTAAACATTTAATTGACTTACCTTACCCCTCACTTTATTTGGGGTTCCTCCTCTCCTACAACATGTACAACCATTGGTCGCATGTCTGATAATCATCAAATACAAAAGTCTACCAGTCCTGCATTATAAGTGATGGTTTGCCCACAACCCTATGCTTTCAAGGAGAGAAGAGTGCTGACTGCCAGAACGTGGGATAATGCTAGCAAAAGTTATTTTTACTGTTCAGCTAGGTGAAAAGAGGCTTAATCATTGCTGTGAAAAAAATGTCCTATTGAAAGATTGTTCAGTAATTGACATTGAATTTGGCTTTAGCATAATCCACAGTCCCCTACCTCGAGGATCATGGAAACTTCCCTTGAAAATACTCTTCCTGCTGGTCTTACCAATATCTCTTTTCAACATTATTGCATACAATGTAGAACCAGTGGCCATGCCCTATCCAAATACAGCAGCCAGCCATTGGTCTTGCATTGCAATACAAAAAGCAAATTATGGGACTCAACGGCAGTTGATATCATAAAACATTACATTTTGTTTACTTCATTCTAAAAACCATTTTAAAATCATGCATGCATCTTCCCATATGCCAAGGTTCAGGAAGAGTTTCAGATAACATTGTAACATAAATAGCCTGAATACATTGTACAAATTACATATGTTGAGATCATCCGACAGGTTTTGCAGACTGTCTGCTTCCTCAGGAATGTAATTGGTACAGATAGTGACTGTATCAGCACAAAGGATTATCAAAGCTGCAGGTACACTCTGTTACTTGGTAGTGAAGGAGGCAGAAAGCGGGATCAATACCACAACACACAGAGAGAATGCGGTATCCCGTGTGTATTTCTCCACAAAACTATTAAATCTCAAATGTTAGTCCTTAATACCTCAGGGAGTTTTAGCAGGGCATTGTCTTCAAACATAGGTTTATTCACTGTATGCAAGAGACACCATTGATAGTAGTAGCTCCGTCCTTTTGCGGACTTGTATTATTTAAAAAACAGGGAGACCGCCATCCTCTGGGAAGCAAATAAGGGCATTGCATTAGATGATGTCGGAGTGCTCAGCCACATTGCAGTGTTGGAAAGAAGAGGACCAGAGATCGGGTTGAGAAATTGTGGAGTTTTTCCTCTTCAACATTACAGAACTTTTGGGATACCTGAAATAGGAGACCAACAAGAGAGAATAAACTCATACAAAAGAATAGTCTTGACTGGGGCATTGCATTCATGGACTGCATTCAGCAAACCCCCCCCCCTACCCCTTTTTGTTACCTCCAAACACATACATACACAACACCAATAGTGGTTAAATGGCCCTTAGGCCTTTTATTACTATTTAAATAACCTCCTAAATATAAAATAACATTAACAATAACATATCCCAAATAACAAACCACATAGGACATAGTATTAACCATAACATAACATAACCACAGCTACATACCATTCTCCTATCACTATCCTGAAATGCTTCTTACACTTTGGTTACCAGTCCTTAAAGACCTTCTCCTTCCATTAACCGCCTTTTAGGGATCTTCACCACCATGATATATATGCCCCCAGCCGCATACACACCCAGTTCAGGAACAATATCACGCCTATTTACAGTCCGCACCCCGCTACCATTCCAACCATTACTATTCACCACAACATTCCAGAGATTCCACACCAACACCAAGGATCTCCCACCAAACTGAAAAACACTACCTAAAACCAACTACCTTTGATGACCCCACCGCAACCAAACTAAACTTACCAAACCTTAACAGGTGGGCAGCAAAAAA
>NC_092861.1:150727701-150730934 GCF_032062135.1 Pyxicephalus adspersus | reverse complement strand
TGGGAGGCACAACCAGCTTCCGGAGGCTGAGCGGAGCTTGCTAAAGGTGGTGATTGGTGTCGGGCAAGTGCTGGACCAGGGTCTTACAGCCCACATGTGAAAATTAGTACCATTTTTGAAGAAGGCATTGTAGACAGACAGGTAGATATGAAATCTTGCTAGGGTGTGAATGGCACTGTTGGGTAGGTCGGCTAGTGGAAGAAAGGAGGCCCTGTTTTTAGGGGGTGAGGAGAGTGTAAGGAGGCACAGTGGGCTTAATGGTGTCCCCATTGGTGGCCATTGTTACAATAAAAGTGATTGGACTATCAAATTGTTATGGTTGTCACCAGAACAGGGATATGAAGATACATTTTATTGGGGATGGTTTACTTTAGACAGTTTAGGCTGTTCACATAGCAAAGGGATTTATCGCCAGGTATAATGCGCTCAACATAAATAAAATGAAGCTCGGCTAACTTTAGTCATCCATTCATATGGAAGCACATTTTTTTTCCTGCATATGACTGGGTAACATTTGCAAATTTAATCTTCACCACATTACCTAAGCTACATGAATTAAACCTTGCAGAATATTTGATTTAGCTAAGTGAAAGACCCAAACTACTTTAGTAAATTGTCCCCAATATGAACATTAGAATGAAAGGATAACTATAGGGAATATTACATTTTATTCTGGCACAGCAAGGGTATTAAAGAAGAGTGATTTCTTTGCTTGGAATTTCTCTTAGTACAAATAAATTAGTGTCTCAGTAATGGGAGGTAAATATATTTACATAAATTGTGTTCCTGAGGGTTCCAAGAAATCGGTACTGAACAAAGAAATAATCTCTTTAAAGAGATAAAATAAACACAACACAATCCTGTGCTATTTAAATTGAATATATGATGAAAACATCAGCAGAGATTACTTTCACATGCCAACATGGTCAGTGAATCCAAATACAATGTTTGCTTACCAATCCCAACATTCCCTATTAAAGCATAAAACAGCCTCCTTTCCTTTTCCGAGCTTCATCCTTCACAAGTGCATTTGGCCTGCAGGTAACCTCCTTCTATGTTGCATCAAGCTGTTTTTTATATTCCTGTAGACTTTTGGAGGGAGAAATGAAATTCTGATGTGAAAAAAGTTTGCGCATGTTTATTGTATGCATGTATCCTAATACAATGTAATATGTCAAAACATATACTGATTGTCCAAGAACAATATGGGAGGTATAAATGTTGTAGTAATATTATGTTCCATCCACACAAATCTAATCCTTTGGTACCAAGAGGCTGCCACGGGTAATAACCCCTCTGTCCAACACTTCTAACACAACATTGCAGCACACTGAAATACACAAGTGACCCAACTGTTACTATTCTGCTTCGCCTTTTTGCCTACAGTGCACCTTACCAAACTGTGCAATAGGGGAGATCAAGGCATCCCCCGCCATATGCATTCCGTCAATCGCTGCATCCCCAGCACACTGCTCAGCTGGAGGGGATTTGGGAGTATTTCTGCACAAAATCCATAGATTCGTTTCTGGCTTTTCTGGACCCTTGGCAAGCTACCTGATACTTTACCCAGTGTTATTCTGCTTTGGTAGGCTTCTCGGACATTGGCATTTGCTTGACCATGACCCAGTTGCCTGTTTTGTTCTGACCCAGTTTTCCACCTGCCCTGACCTTAGATCGTGATGACCCTGATTATCATTTGTCACCTGCCTTGACCCTTGGATGGTCCTGACCCAGAATATCATCTGCGGAAGTGATACAAGATCTCAATATACAATGTTTGTTGGAAAAGACGTATGCGCTTATGCATGACCAATACGATAATTTTGTTAAAAGATGGAAAATTTGGTTGCAATATCCGAAATGTGTGCTGTAAAGAGTCGTAACTGATGGGATACTTATTGTTTATTGTTATTGGTTTTTTCTTCTTTGTTTATTCTATTTTAGATATTTTGTATTTTTTATGTTCCATTTCTCTGTTCTTTTTTTTTTCTGTTAGATACCACAGATGTGGCTTGTTTTTTTTTTTTTGTTTTTTTTAGTCCTTCTCTCTGTCTTAGTTTAGTAAAGGTAAATGTAAAATTTGGATCAACCTGCTATCTGATGTGAGATATCATGGTCAAAAATGATATGTATAATATGTTGATTCTTTAATAAAAACTTACTGAAATCTGAATTCCAAGTCGTTCAGTAGGGTTATAGTCTGGACTGTATGCAGGCAGCTAATGTTTCTTCCCACCGATCTCATCAAACCACAGTTTTGTGCTCTGAGACGTAGCCATGCTGGAACAGGAAAAGATCTTCACCATACTGTTACCATGTTGTTGGAAATGTACATTATTCTGCAATGAAAACACTTTAGCTAACACTTAAGGAGGTGTGCATATCCTTTTGGCTGTTCAGAAAAGCATTACAATCAGGTGTTCACAAACACAGGACACCTTTCAATATCTAAGTGTAATTCATTTACTTTAATTTGTATATTTATTTGCACTTTCATCTTGCAGTTCTGTGAGAGTTGTGCGGAACTTATCACAGCATTTGTCAGAGGAAATATTGGTTATTCTGCCATCGGTTTCCTAATAAACATCCCACAGACACTTCTATTAGAGGACGGGCACCTTCCCAAAAGGGTTAGTACTAGAGATGAGCGAATCGAAGTTCACGAAGCAGAATTCGATTCGAATTTCAGGAAAAATTCCATTCGCTCCAAATCTGGATTTCCTCGCGATTCCTGGTAACGATTCGGAATTTTTCCTGAAATGGCGGCTGCAGGACTATAGGGATTCCACTACGATCTCTGGGCACTACAGAGGATGAATAGGGACTTGTCCCCATTCATGCCCTTTAGTGCCCTGTATTCTTAGATAGAGAAACTCTAAGAATACATAGTAGAAGTACTGCACGGCAACCACAAAATAGCCGAAATACCCGGAAATAGCCGGTTTTAACATGATTCGCCGCAAAGAAATTCATATCGAAGCGAATCTTTTCTAAAAATTGGGCAAACGGCCAAATCGAATTTTCGAGAAATTCGCTCATCTCTAGTTAGTATTATTATTATCCAGTATTTATATAACACCGACACATTACGCCACACTATACAAAGTCCATAGTCATGTCCCCAGCTGTCCCACAAAGGAGCTTACAATCTAATGTCCCTACCATAGTCACATTACCACAGTCTAAGGTCAATATTGGGGAAAGCCAATTAAGCCAATGCCATGTTTTTTTTT
>NC_092861.1:150722317-150726572 GCF_032062135.1 Pyxicephalus adspersus | reverse complement strand
CATTTATAATAGATTGTAGAGGAGAGAGTCGATTATTGGAATCCCAGAGAGGAGGATGTTACAGTAGTCCAGACGAGCAATGATAAGAGCGTGTACAAGGAGTTTGGTGGTCTCTGGGGACAGGTAGGATTTTTTATTAAAGAAAGTGTGGATTCTGCCAAAAGGTGTCAATTTTTTTCAGCTGATTGATGTACAGTTAATATCTTTTACGTACAGCCTGTGTACCATCTTGTTAATAGACCTCTCTGTCTATTTATGTGGACTGTTTGAATGGAGTTCCAGCCCTGCAGGAAGACTTCTTCCAGCGGAGATAAAGCAGCTTCAAGGACCAATTGTTAGTGGTAGAAATCCCCTTTAAATGTGTGTGAGGACTTTGATTGCACCCTCATTTTATATACAGTCTATCATCCTGCTTTATTCTAATATAAGAATCTCTCCTTCCTCTGTGATGAGCCGATTCCCACCATTAGCGCTGAGTCTTTCTTTGAAAGTCACGAAGGAAAAAAAATGAGGATGAAAACAGATGGACTTTTTATGTGCTTTTTTTTCTTTTGTCAGTAGTTGAAACATGGTTAGTCTAATTAAGGGGTGCGTACTACAATCCTGACAGCACGGCACACCGCACCATGATCATCTGAAGTGTAATAAAGAAAAAAACGTGTTACAGAACAAATCTACTTCAGCAGTCTATAAACTATTTTTCCCAACATCAACTGCTCCTTTGCAGGAGAGGGGATTTTACAAAATGGCATGGAATGTAATAAATTTAAAGTGATCATATTTTACATGGCATCCCTAAACCCTGCAGCTGGAGCAAATATGGAGTAAATCATCCTCAAAAATTCCAAAACAGACTTCAAATAAGCTCAGCTTCCATTGGTTTCCAAAGGGTTAATCTCACCACAGCTATGCATGGAATATCCCTAAAGTATTCACATTATTCTGTGCAATGGAATGCAACCGATTCAGCCACTTTTTTTTTTTTTTGGATGGGCAACCTAAAGCATTACATTGCATAGAAATTCAGTGTATTCTGCACTTTTGAAAGAGCAGTATGCAGAAAAGAACAGCAGTGCATGGTGCGGTGCATTGATGAAGTGTGTTTGCAGTGTCGTTAAGAATGAATGGCAATCGTTTGCTGTGTGTGGCTTTTATCCAACCCTCTAGTGGGAAGACTAAAGAGTTTACAGCCCCTGCTGTTCGTTTATATAAAGGGAGAGGGGTTGTGCCATATTCAGTGCCTCTGTTCTGAATTTTGAAGATTATTTTTTTTCCACAACACCTATACCTACAGAGGTGATTGATGATTTGTGCAAAGTGTTTCCACTCTTTGTTTAGAATATGTTAATGCTTTATTATGCAAAATCTGAGTACAGGATAATGTTAAAGATGCATCTGCAAATAAAGTTTCTTTTACTGTCTAGCCCAGCCTGTCTTGACCTAATCAACCTATCCTACCTCAAGATGTATATCTCCCTGAATCCAATGGCTTCAATCCCAGTCATTTTTGTCAAGGTGATGGGTACCAAACAGAACAAAAAGAAAGCAAAACTCTTTTTTATCAGTGTTCCAGCAGTTAGGGTGGGACGCCAGGCCTTATTTCCCAATCAAAATATTTAAAAATCTCGAGGGATTTTCTTTTTTTTAATGTAATCCCTCTTCTAAAAGCAACCCTAGCATGATTAATAACTTTTTAAAGGCATGCCCTTACTTTACTATAGATACATGCATATGGAATGATACTATTGCTCTCTGTATGACTACACTGACCGTATACAGCAGATAAAGGACGGATTGTTTATCTACGGAGGGATCTGAAAATGTCATGAAATATAAGATGTAAAGGCTTTGAAGAAATGTGCCATACATTCCTCCTTTAAGTTGTATCAAGATAAGTTAATGTGGCATGCTGAGTTTAATACTGCTGTACAAGACCCCTGCAGAGTAAAATATGCTTAAACACACAGCTAGACTGTTTTGATGGATATTGAGTATAATGAGATCAATTAATATTTTTTGTCTCGTTGATGTCCCAACGCCTCCTGAGGAAGCAATTGTTTTTCTGCGAAACGTGTCGAGAACTGAAACATTTTTGACAATTTTGATAACATCTTTATTATTTTTTGAAAAAAATTGTAGCTTCATATCTCATTCACGTTTCTTGTTCCTAAATGTAAAATTAGTAAAAGAAATAAAATATGTTTTCAGAATTATTTGATGAATAATGATATTGTTGCTTTAAAAGTCCAATAGCTAATTAGGAAATAAATATTGTATAAACTTTGATGTGGATGTGGCACCTAAAAGGAATAGTTATGTCCCCTTTTAATATTTTGTGAATTCCCTTACCTTGCCAATGCAGGGCAAAGTGCCACAGCCGGGACCCCACAATCCGAGTTATTCTTACAACATGAAAGGTCCAAAGGAGCTTCTACCTTGACTCCAGCTTCGATTAAAATTGAGTGTGGGCCAATAAAGGAGGCAAATATGTTACCCCTCTAATAGTGCTCAGGATTAGTGATTTGCTGCTTGATCACGTAGGAGAATTCCACATTACCCAAATGCAGAAAAAAGGACTTAGAGGAGATTGTAGTACTGCCCTATGGCTACTGGTATGACTACTGGCAATAAAAAAAGAAACCTGAAGAAAGAAAACAAATGCATCCATCACCTCTAACAATTGATACAGTTATGTTCAGATGATAGCAGTATGTGTATAAAAAAAGTGAATAAAGCTAAAAGTTGATTATGAAAGCTTTTATTTCCATACAGACAAATGCATTGAAAAGAGAAATTGATCAAGTTTGTGTACTTTCTTTACATAAAATGAAGAAAAGGTAATATGGGTTGTTCAGAATAATAGCAGTGTCTCATTCTTCTTTACAAATATTCTCTGTTTAAACTGACAAATGTTTCCAGATTGCGGTTTCCTTTCAATCAGTGAACAAATATTTATTTGTATGATCTCTGTGTCTGAGAATTGCTGTATATCTGTGTTGTATGGAGTCCACTAACTTCTGTCACCTGTGCACAGGTATTCCAGCTCAGGACAACTGAATTCCACAATTCTTTTTTTATGTCACCGCACAACTTTTTGTTGTTAGATTATGGTCCAGAGATTGTTCTAGCCACTCTATAATGTCAATCTTGTTGGTCTGGAACAAAGATGTTGCTCATTTACTGGTGTGTTTGGGGTCATTGCCTTGTTGTAACATCCATTTTCAGGGCATTTTCTCTTCGGATTAAGACAAAATAACCTCTTCAATTACTTTGATATATTCAGGCAATGATCCATGATCCCTGGCATGTGATAAATTGGCCCAACACCACAGTATGAGAAACATCCCCATATCATGATGCTTGCACCACCATGCTTCACAGTTATGCACAGGTTGTCTGCCAAATTGTTTGTGGCCCCTAGACCTAAAAAGACCCATTTTAATTTTACCAGCACTTACAACATTTGCTGCCTTCCTTAAATAAAGGTCTGAATTGGCACAGAATGATTTACTTCACTAAATGAAGTCCACAATGCTATTTATTAATATTAGAACCTAATATTCCCTTTTCTTCACAAATGTTTTTATTTGGAATACAATGTGCAGTGTCCCCAAAGCATTTGCGTGTATAGAAATAAAAGATTAGGATTTTTTTAGCTTTATTCACTTGCACACTGCTATTCTGAACACTGTATTAGAGGGGAAGGGGATTTGAGCAAACTAAAAACTCATGCAATAAAAGCTATTAGTCCTGAAAAGTAGTCAATCAAAATTTTGGGCCCCCAAAACTACTGCAGCAAAGAACCCAAACAAAGTTTCAGAATCTGTCCCCATAAAACTACAGCATCAAATCGCAGCCAGTTAGGATGCACATAGCACCTAATGGAATATTTCTTTACTATTAAATGTTAAAACCTTTTAAGGCTTCCTGCAGATGCAATGCTGAGTTTGTTTTATTTTCCTGCGAGGCGGAGATGGAATGAATGGTAACATCATAACCATATCTGTCTATTGGCAGGTAGAGTAATAATCACCTCTCAGCTCTTCCTTAATTCATCCCGGGGAACATTAGACATCTAGATTGGAATATTTCAACACACGATAACATTTATTGACTTTCACAGCAGAGGTAAAGTAAAAAAATCTGCTGACTGAGAGATAGATGGATACATTTTCTAGAAGTGGATTTGCTCTTAAAGATGCTGATATGTTAAAATAAAATAAAATAAAATAACGACTCATTATTAGCGTGGAAT